>NC_143033.1:84186128-84418628 GCF_057628025.1 Oncorhynchus mykiss
GGAAGGTGTATTTAATGTTTGATATAGTGTACAACAACAAACCAGTCACCAGCCACCACCAGGACACAGCCAGTCACCAGCCATCACCAGGACACAGCCAGTCACCAGCCAACACCAAGACACAGCCAGCCACCAGCCATCACCAGGACACAGCCAGTCACCAGCCATCACCAGGACACAGCCAGTCACCAGCCACCACCAGGACACAGCCAGTCACCAGCCATCACCAGGACACAGCCAGTCACCAGCCACCACCAGGACACAGCCAGTCACCAGCCATCACCAGGACACAGCCAGAGCAACTTTACTAAGAAGAGACTGACTGAACTCACAGCACAGCATCATAATGTATCACAGGACAAGATATACAGCAATTTGTCACGAATACCACCGAAGGTGGCTCCCCTTCCTGTTCGGGTGGCGCTCGGCGATCGTCGTCGCCGGTCTACTAGCTGCCACCGATCCCTTTTTCCTTTTCGTTTGTTTTTGTCTAATTGTTTTCACCTGTTCCTTGTTGGGGTTTTGGAATGGGTGTTATTTAAGTTTGTTTAGCCCGCTGGTGTTTGTGCGGGCTTGTGGTTATTTTACGTCAGTGGTTTTTGCTGTCCGGTATTTTTTAACAGTGGTTTTGGGTTTGTTGCACCTGTGTTTTGGGCTTCACCCATGTTTGTACCTGTTACTGTGATTGAGGACATTAAAGCGTTTTTTTCCATCTACCTTCTGCTCTCTGCGTCTGACTCCACACCCATCACTCTCCCGGCATTACACAATTAGTCTCACTGTCAAAATAAGCACTTCTCTTTTGTCTGGAGTTTGTTGTGCACTGCACTGAAGGCTAGGATTGACGTACAAAAACAATGCCCTTGAACAATATCACAGATACACATGGCACATTTATACTGCATGAGGATCATATTTGCATTAATTACATACAATACATAATGGACCAAGGATAGTCTAGCAGGGGCATTAGTCTAGATAGTCTTTAGTCAGGCACATTTTGGAATGAAAGACTAGTCATAATCCTGGATAGCAATGGCTTGTGGGAGGTTGCTTGTCCTTATTCTCCAGTCTCATAGACACTCTGCGTAATGTTCTCCTTCTAAAGCTGTGTTACATCAACTTCAATGATGCCTCCCTGAAAATAGGCATTGGATATATCCCTTTGTTTTCTACTGCTGTTGGCCTCACAGTTGGTGATGAATTGATTTATGGTTTGTGGCTTAGTCAGGGCTCCTGAACATGCTGTGCTCAAGAGAGTTTTGGCTGACTTTATTTTTGACTGATGTTCAAAAGCAATGACCTGCTGAGGTTCACTGTTCTCAGCGAGGCACTGGGTGTTATTGGCAAGTGAATTGGCACTGCCCTGCTGCTCACAAATCAAAATGGCTTTGTGTCAAAATCAAAATGACGGCTATGCTTGAGGGGTTATTACAGACAATAAATGTCATTATAAATGAACCAAAACAACCAAAACTGAACGAAGAGTTAGACTAAGATGATGACCTGGAAACAGTGAGGAGCAACCCAGACAGAGATGAGTGGATGCTCCATCATCTGAGTCTGGTGATAAGGTGCCCACCGCCAGCTGGGATGAGGAGGTGGAGGAATGAGAAGTTGCCTGCCAACCAGCTGGGAAGAGGAGATGGAGGAATGAGAAGTTAGCCACCAAGCTGCTCTTCAGTCCAGTCACGCTGCGGTAGGCAGTGCTAGGGCATCACAGGGCAGCGCAGTGTACAGGAACACCCACTGAGCCCATGCTGGCCTGGAAGTACCGCTACACTGAGGATCCCAACAGAACAGAGACAGAGTGTAGGGGTGGAATACCAACTAGTTCCACAGTGGTGGCGAGTATTGAACTTTACTTAAACAAAACAAACACTATCTAGTACTTTGGTCTGTTCTGTTTCCACAGTGTCTCTCCTCTGCCAAATAGATTATTCCCAAATAACCTTATAGAGGTTGAAGAGTTTCAGGCTGAAGTCAGGTGGATAAGAGAGCTCAACACAGGTTGGTGGCACCTTAATTTGGGACTCGTGGTAATAGCTGGAGCGGAATTAGTGGAATGGTATCAAATATATCAAACACGTGGTTTCCATGTGTTTGATGCCATTCCATTTACTTCGTTCCAGCCATTATTATGAGTCGTCCTCCCCTCAGCAACTTCCTATGGAGCTCAATGTATGTATGGTATCATATCTGTTGGCCCCTATTGGATGTTTCTCTCACTTCAGTCCAGTTGGCAGACTCAGCCCATCCTTAGATTGTTTATTCTTCAGTCCCACTGCCACAGTGTCTCAGATGCAGCCTGCCTTCAGTGTCTACAATGTCCTGCAGCCTGCGTACAAAAGAATACAGCCGTGCCATGAATAGAGAAGCGTGTTTCTTAAATCTCTTCATATGGAACCAGAGGCAGAGCTGCTGCTGCCCTCCACCGCTACAGCTGACAGTACCTTAGCTCAGAATGGGCATTGATGCAAGGGAGTAATCTGACAATGTGTCTCGTCTCATATTCCTGAACATGCAGGGATCTGTGGACTTCTCATGTCACCAAGAATGACAAAATCCCTAAGATCCTATTTATGTCAGCTGGATGCCTTAACAGGAGCCAGTCATTCTGTGATGACATAAAACAGAGAATACATGGTCTCTTAAAACAGCCCTGTGGATAAAGAACAGGGTATTACAATTTAGGATCATTATAATGTAGCAGTTGGTATCAGAAGTGCAGTTGATGAAAATGCTGACATCTAGTGGTAAAGAGATGAATAAAGATATGAACAAGATTGAATGTTCATTATTATTTGGCTATTGATAATAACACTGGCTTCAAATAAAATATGTTTCACTAACGTTCATAACAAGTCAACAAATTATAGCACAAATATACTATAGGCAGCCATGAAAAATGTATGAACTATATACTCGTGAATCTACTATCGACTCCTTTTTGGCTTTGTGCAGATGACCTTTTAATGGTCATTCTTGTCACCTCCCTTGGCAACGTGTCAACATGGTGCCTAGAAAGATTTTCAGTAAACAAAAAGTAGGATAAGGCGAGAATAAATGATTCCTAAAAAACATGAGGCCACCAAACGTAAAAATAAGTAAGTAGATTGTGAAATAAGAACAACTTCGAAAACACATGTTATATTTCTCGGGCAACGGCACAACCCCCAGCCTAAAATAATTAATGGAGCTGCATTGAAAATATAGTGGAACATCACTTCAGAAAAAAAACATGTTTTTATGCATTGTCAACAATGCTAAACCAATGGACACATTTAATTTCACATGACAACATTGTAACAACACACCTCGACAGTAAAATCACAGTAGTCCTACTTTACTTCCAACAGGGGGCGTTGTAACACAATATTTTGCCATACACTGAGTATTCAAAACAGAACAGCTGATCGTTCCATGACATAGACTGACCAGGTGAAAGCTGTGATCCCTTATTGATGTCCCTTGTTAAATTCACTTCAATCAGTGTAGATGAAGGAGAGGAGAAAGGTTAAAGAAGACTTTTTAAATCTTGACAAAATTGAGACATGGATTGTGTATGTGTTCCATTCAGAGTGTGAATAGGCAAGACAAAATATTTAAGTGTCTGAACGGGTATGGTAGTAGGTGCCAGGTGCATCGGTTTGTGTCAAGCACTGCAACGCTGCTGTTTTCTTTGCACTTAACAGTTTCCTGTGTGTATCAAGAATGGTCCACCACCCAAAGGACATTCAGCCAACTTGACACAACTGTGTGAAGCATTGGAGTCAAGATGGGCCAGCATCCCTGTGGAATGCTTTTGACACCTTGTAGAGTCCATGCCCCGACAAATTGAGGCTGTTCTTAGGGCAAAAGGGGTATTGTCATACATTGAGTAAAAAATGTCATAGGTTATAGGTTATGAGGCAATGTTTTTATGGAAGACTGGTAAAAATGTAAGGGCCTGACCATTCAGTATCTAGTATAAGAGGCAATCTTTTAATCTATGAACATCTGTATTGCTGTTGGAATCTGCTGGTGCTTTACTCTTAATCAGTTTCCAGACTGGACACTGCAATGCAGGGCTGACTCATGTAGTTCAAAGTTAATAGTCTTCTACCTGCTGTTGCTCTCCACCACCACCCCCACCCCATACACCCCTCATACCCCCCTCACAGCCACAGTCTGTGGGACTTATAGGTGCCCTCTGCCCCCCAGCCTGGTCTGGATATCTGCTGGGAGGGTTAGGTCTACAGTGAGCTACACCCCAGACCCAGAGCTGACGTGTCCCCCTGAGGAGCTCTACACCGGGCTCCCCAGTCTCCAGATGAAATTTCCTGTGTCGGGGGGGGGGGGGGGGGGGGGGGGGGGGCTCTCTCAGGGAAGGGCTCTCTCTCTCAGGGAAGGAAACCTGGGAGAGCAGTAACCAGCACACTCTGGAGCTTGGTGTTTAACTAGTCACCACTATGTTGTTTCCTGCCCTCATTGTTATAGATAGGGAGGAAGGATGAGACATTTCAAATCCTGGTTTGCCCTTTGTCAGTCTTCACTTCCCATTACGTCAGTCTTCATTTGCCATTCTATTTTGGTCAATGTCGAGTCTGTATCTAAATGAAAAGGTTTGTTGAATCACGACTCAAACATTGTACTATTAAAAGGAAATGGAAAAATAAACATGTTTTGGAACCACCGTAACTCATTTCTCTTTGTCTTCAGAGCCCAGAGTGAGACACTGAAGACCAGCACTGAGGCCATCACAGATCCAAACACAGACCCCAATACTGTCTCGTACCCTGGAACACCTATCAACCAGGACATAGTGAAGGAGAAGAAAAAGAAGAGGGCTATTATACTGACCAAAGATGAGAAGACCATGGTATGGTGCAACACATAATACTCAAATATACACTACCGGTCAAAAGTTTTAGAACACCTACTCATTCAAGGGTTTTTCTTTATTTCTACTATTTTTTACATTGTAGAATAACAGTGAAGACATCAAAACTATGAAATAACACTAATGGAATCATGTAGTAACCAAAAAAGTGTTAAACAAATTCAAATATATTTTATATTTGAGATTCTTCAAATAGCCACCCTTTGCCTTGATGACAGCTTTGCACACTCTTGGCATTCTCTCAACCAGCTTCACCTGAGATGCTTTTCCAACAGTCTTGAAGAAGGTCCCACATATGCTGAGCACATATGCTGCTTTTCCTTTACTCTGCGGTCCGACTCATCCCAAACCATCTCAATTTGGTTGAGGTCGGGGGAATGTGGAGGCCAGGTCATCTGATGCAGTACTCCATCACTTTCCTTCTTGGTCAAATAGCACTTACACAGCCTGGAGGTGTGTTGGGTCATTGTCCTGTTTCAAAACAAATGATAATCCCACTAAGCCCAAACCAGATGGGATGGCGTATTGCTGCAGAATGCTGTGGTAGCCATGGTGTTTAAGTGTGCCTTGAATTCTAAATAAATCACTGACAAGTGTGACCTACAAAGCACCCCCACACCATCACTACTCCTCTTCCATGCTTTAGGGTGAGAAATACACATGCAGAGATCATCCGTTCACCCACACCGTGTCTCACAAAGACACTGCGGCTGGAACCAAAAATCTCAAATTTGGACTCCAGACCAAAGGACAAATTTCCACCGGTCTAATATCCATTGCTCGTGTTTCTTGGCCCAAGCAAGTCTCTTTGATATTGAGATGTGTCTGTTACTTGAACTCTGTGAAGCATTTATTTAGGCTGCAATTTCTGAGGCTGGTAACTCTAATAAACTTATCCTCTGCAGCAGAGGTAACTCTGGGTCATCCTTTCCTGTGGCGGTCCTCATGAGAGCCAGTTTCATCATAGCGCTTGATGGTTTTTGTGACTGCACATTAAGAAACTTTCAAAGTTCTTGAAATGTTCCATATTGACTGATCTTCATGTCTTAAAGTAGTGATGACTGTCGTTTCTCATTGCTTATTTGAGCTGTTCTTGCCATAATGTGGACTTGATCTTTTACCAAATAGGGCTATCTTCTTTTATAACACCCCTACCTTGTCACAACACAACTGATTGGCTCAAACACATTAAGAAGGAAAGAAATTCCACAAGTTAACTTTTAAGAAGGCACACCTGTTAATTGAAATGCATTCCAGATGACTAACTGACTAGGTATCCCCTTTTCCCTTTTACCTTATGAAGCTGGTTGAGAGAATGCCAAGAGTGTGCAAAACTGTCATCAATGCAGAGGGTGGATACTTTGAAGAATATCAAATATAAAATATATTTTGATTTGTTTAACACTTTCTTGGTTACTACATGATTTGATGTTTTGATGTCTTCACTGTTATTCTACAATGTATAAAATAGTAAAAATAAAGAAAAACCCTTGAATGAGTTGGTGTTCTAAAACTTTTGACCAGAAGTGTACATTAGGAGCCTTATACATAGTACGTAGTAGCAATGTGAGGACTCTCAAATGCACCTTGTGAGAACCTAGCCTGAAAGTGTTATGCAACAGGGCACTGTGAGAATGGTTTTGTGTTTCATCCCATAAGGCCGCCTTAGAGAAAACCTGCCAGGCCTTTAGGTCCAACCAGACGGAGTATGAGCGGTTTCTGGATCACATGACTCTCTGGCTCCAGGAGCACCAGGAACAGGCAGTGGAGCTGTTCAGCCTGTGTGATACAGACAGCCCTGGTACCATCCCTCTTCTGGGTAATCCATCCCTCTTCTGGTCTGTTACACCCTCATTCCCAGCCAAATGACCCAATATGAGCTGGAAAATCTATCAAAGCTTTAATCTGGGGCTCATGGCTGCAATTAAGGTATGTCAAAGGATTACCTCATAATGAGTCCAAATACTATTTTCATTGCTAGTAGTTCACTCCAGCATGTTTCAGTGAGTTCCATTTGGAAATGTTGTGATGATTCTTTCCACTGTAGACCCCTTGAAAAGTAAGGTCAAATGTAACTGGCTGTTCTCAGCTCCTTTAAATGTAACATAAAGAAAACCACCGTGGCAAGCGATTACAAACCGTTTTATGAGAATCCTGAGTCAGTCCTATCTGAATGCCACTGACTGTGTAGGCTTTTATTGAAGATATATAAGTGCTTATGGTCAGTGTTCTGATTCAGACTGCTTAGAATGCAAGCACTTGTTCATTTCCTGGAGAGCTTGTAAGTGGCCATCTCACCCCCCACAGAAAACAGCTCATCCTGGGAAACAAAAACAGAACAATGTTCCTTTTGTCCTTCAGGCCCCAGACATTGAGTTTACTGTAAGTTTCTTCAGAAGAAAACATTAATCCTTCAGAAAGTTGGAGCCAAGGAGAACCAAAGAGCACAGTCAGCCTTAAACCTTAAATCCATCATTCAGGCCTCTTTTATTTACATTTTATTTCACCTTTATTTAACTCTTGGCTAATGCCTCTGTGGATAGAGCCATTCAATGGCTGATTCACTGGAGAAATAGCATCATCATTGGTATAAGAATCACTATCTAGGGGATTAGCACGTTATAAGGGACATATAATAGCCACAATGTCTGTAGATTGTCTCTGGTATAAAAAGCAATAAGTTCAAATTGAAAATCCCTTACATCCTTAGGTATGACAGATTTGGGGATTCCATGCCTGCAATTTCAGCTGGATCTGCTGCCTCAGCCACTGAGGAGAGGCAACGATGGGGAGATTGATTACAGGGACATGAGCAACCAACTAACTACAGAGAGTAAGGTAAAGCAAAATCAGCATTCTATTCTATTCAAATCAAATCAAATTGTATTTGTCACATGCGCCGAATACAACAGGTGTAGTCATTACAGTGAAATGCTTACTCACAAGCCCTAACCAACAATGCAGTTAAATAAAAGTAACAAATAATTAAAGAGCAGCAGTAAAATAACAATAGCGAGGCTATGTACAGGGGTGCCGGTACAGAGTCAATGTGTGGGGGTACCGATTAGTCAGGGTAATTGAGGTAATATGTACATGTAGGTAGAGTTATTAAAGTGTTGAAACATAGATACGCAATAACAGAGAGTAGCAGCAGGGTGAAAGGGGGGAGGGCAATGCAAATAGTCTGGGTAGCCATTTGATTAGATGTTCAGGAGTCTTATGGCTTGGAGGTAGAAGCTGTTTAGAAGCCTTTTGGACCTAGACTTGGCAGTCCAGTACAGCTTGCCATGCGGTAGCAGAGAGAACAGTCTATGACTAGGGTGGCTGGAGTCTTTGACCATTTTTAGGGCCTTCCTCTGACACCGCCTGGTATAGAGGTCCTTGATGGCAGGAAGCTTGGCCCCAGTGACGTACTGGGCCGTACACACTACCCTCTGTAGTGCCTTGCGGTCAGAGTCCGAGCAGTTGCCATATCAGGCAGTGATGCAACCTGTCCGGATGCTCTCGATGGTGCATCTGTAAAACCTTTTGGGGATCTGAAGACCCATGCCAAATCTTTTCAGTCTCCTAAGGGGGAATAGCTTTTGTCGTGCTCTCTTCACGACTGTCTTGGTGTGCTTGGACAATGTTAGTTTGTTGTTAATGTGGACACCAAGGAACTTGAAGCTCTCAACCTGCTCCACTACAGCCCCGTTGAGGAGAATGGGGGCATGTCCGGCCCTCCTTTTCCTGTAGTCCACAATCATCTCCTTTGTTTTGATCACGTTGAGGGAGAGGTTGTTGTCCTGGCACCACACGGCCAGGTCTCTGACCTCCTCCCTATAGGCTGTCTCTTCATTGTCGGTGATCAGGCCTACCACTGTTGTGTCATCTGCAAACGTAATGATGGTGTTGGAGTTGTGCCTGGCCATGCTGTCATGAGTGAACAGGGAGTACAGGAGGGGACTGAGCACGCACACCTGAGGGGTCCCCATATTGAGGATCAGAGTGGCGGATGTGTTGTTATCTACCCTTACCACCTTGGGGCGGCCCGTCAGGAAGTCTAGGATCCAGTTGCAGAGGGAGGTGTTTAGTCCCAGGGTCCTTAGCTTAGTGATGAGCTTTGAGGGTACTATGGTGTTGAACTCTGAGCTGTAGTCAATGAACAGCATTCTCACATAGGTGTTCCTTTTGTCCAGGTGGGAAATGTGGAAATGTGGAGTGCAATAGAGATTCCATCATCTGTGGATCTGTTGGGGAGGTATGCAAATTGGAGTGGGTCTAAAGTTTCTGGGATAATGGTGTTGATGTGAGCCATGACCAGCTTTTCAAAGCACTTCATGGCTACAGACGTGAGTGCTACGGGTCGGTAGTCATTTAGGCAGGTTACCTTAGTGTTCTTTGGCACAGGGACTATGGTGGTCTGCTTAAAACATGTTGGTGTTACAGACTCAGACAGGGAGAGGTTGAAAATGTCAGTGAAGCCAGTTGGTCAGTGCATGCTCGAAGTAAACGTCCTGATAATATGTCTGGCCCTGCGGCCTTGGGAATGTTGACCTGCTTAATAATTAAAGCTAGGGGGAAGAATTTTCACTTTTGGATAAATAGTGTGCCCAATTTCAACTTCCTGCTACTCATGCCAAGAATATAAGATATGCATATTATTCATAGATTTGGATAGAAAACACTCTGAAGTTTCTAAAACTGTTTGAATCATGTCTGTGAGTATAACAGAACTTATGTAGCAGGCAAAACCCAGAGGACTAACTGTTCAGAATTATTTATATTTTTTTCCCATCTCTCTTCCCTATATTGTCTTTGCCATTGGAAATTTAATTGAAATATACTTCCAGTTCCTACATCTTCCACACGATGTTGCCAGTGTTTGGAATATGGCTGAGGTTTTTTCTTTTATTTCAACTGTTCCGAGTTGGCAGGAAGTAGGCCAACTCGGAACAGGGGACCCTTTTGTGAGTTGCACAAGACGTGATGAGTTGGTTTCTTTTCATTCATGTATTGAATACAGATTGCCCCGTCTACAATTTGATCGATTATTAACATTTAAAAATACCTAAAGTTGTATTTTGGCAAAGTTTCCACTCGTTATTAATGGCACCTGTTTGAACTTGTTATCAGTATAAAAGACACCTGTCCACAACCTCAAACAGTCACACTCCAAACTCCACTATGGCCAAGACCAAAGAGCTGTCAAAGGACACCAGAAACAAAATTGTAGACCTGCACCAGGCTGGGAAGACTTCAATAGGTAAGCAGCTTGGTTTGAAGAAATCAACTGTGGGAGCAATTATTAGGAAATGGAAGACATACAAGACCACTGATAATCTCCCTCGATCTGGGGCTCCACGCAAGATCTCACCCCGTGGGGTCAAAATGATCACAAGAACGGCGAGCAAAAATGCCAGAACCACACGGGGGGACCTAGTGAATGACCTACAGAGAGCTGGGACCAAAGTAACAAAGCCTACCATCAGTAACACACTACGCTGCCAGGGACTCAAATCCTGCAGTGCCAGACGTGTCCCCCTGCTTATGTCAGTACATGTCCAGGCCTGTCTGAATTTTGCTAGAGAGCATTTGGATGATCCAGAAGATTGGGACGATTCGATCTTAGTCCTGTATTGACACTTTGCCTGTTTGATGGTTCATTGGAGAGCATAGTGTCCCGCTCTTTGAAAGTGGCAGCTCTACCCTTTAGCTCAGTGTGGATGTTGCCTGTAATCCATGGCTTCTGGTTGGGGTATGTACGTACAGTCACTGTGGGAACGGCATCATCGATGCACTTATTGATGAAGCCGGTGACTGATGTGGTGCACTCCTCAATGCCATCAGAAGAATCCCGGAACATATTCCAGTCTGTGCTAGCAAACAAGTCCTGTAGCTTAGCATCTAAGCATCAGACCACGTTTTTATTGACCGCGTCACTGGTGCTTCCTGCTTTAATTTTTGCTTGTAAGCCGGAATCAGGAGGATAGAATTATGGTCAGATTTCCCAAATGGAGGGCGAGGGAGAGTTTTGTACACGTCTCTGTGTGTGGAGTACAGGTGATCTAGAGTTATTTTTCCTCTGGTTGCACATTTAACATGCTGGTGGAAATTTGGTAAAACGGATTTAAGTTTCCCTGCGTTAAAGTCTCCGGCCACTAGGAGCGCCGCCTCTGGATGAGCATTTTCCTGTTTGCTTATGGCAGTATACAGCTCATTGTGTGTGGTCTCATTGCTAGTATCGGTCTGTGGTGGTATGTAGACAGCTATGAAAAATACAGATGAAAACTCTCTCGGTAGATAGTGTGGTCTACAGCTTATCATGAGATACTCTACCTCAGGCAAACAAAACCTCGAGACTTCCTTAGATATCGTGCACCAGCTGTACGATATATACAAATATACATAGACCGCCACCCCATGTCTTACCAGAGGCTGTCGTTCTATTCTGCCGATAAAGTGTAAAACCCGCCAGCTGTATGATGTTCATGTCGTCGTTCAGGCACGACTCGGCGAAACATAAAATATTACAGTTTTTAATGTCCCGTTGGTAGTTTAATCTTGCTCGTAGGTCATCGATTTTATTTTCCAATGATTGCATGTTTGCCAATTGAACGGCAGTGGGATGGCAGTGGGATTTTACTCGCTCACCAACTAATTCTCTGAAGGCAGCCCGACCTCCGCCCCCTTTTTCTCCGTCTTCTCTTCACGCAAATGACAGGGATTTGGGCCTGTTCCCAGAAAAGCAGTATGTCCTTCACGTCGGACTCGTTGGACTCGTTAAAGGAAAAAGCTACTACCAGATAACAGTTGGTTAGGAGCACGTAAAACGTCAGCCATCCTCTCAGGCGCCATTCTTCACACACGCCATTTTCAAACATTCTAGTGTGGATGTTTGAGCATGTTTCTATTGGTTTCTATTGATGTTTTATCATTCTGTTTGAAAGAGTG
Organism: Oncorhynchus mykiss; assembly: GCF_057628025.1. NCBI lineage: Eukaryota > Metazoa > Chordata > Actinopteri > Salmoniformes > Salmonidae > Oncorhynchus > Oncorhynchus mykiss. The sequence goes on from NC_143033.1 coordinate 84,197,944, forward strand.
GAGGGTAAGGATGAGAGAGAAGAGAATGCTGTTCCCTGCTGTTTTGAGATCACTAGAGAGAAGCTACAGCCCAGTCCTAACTGTCAGCTGGGATTGTGGAGCCCACCACCTCCTGAGACAAACAGGTAAGACATTCACATACACTACATACTGCACAAACCAGCACTCAGACATACAGTATCTATACACACAGAAACAATCATGCTACAGTACATCACACAGACAGGTCCACTTAAAATGAACTCCCATTGAAAATACATGTCAGCCATTTATGTTTACCCCGGAGGTTCGAAGTTGCCTGTGTAAAATGAGGCAAAGCTAAAAGCCAACAATTTGTAGTCAAGATGAATTGTTTCACAAATTCTTGTGGTTCAATTGGAACAAACAAGCAGCACTAATGAACAGTAAATATGTAGGATCTGCCCACAAATTGCTGCTATACCAAAACAGCCAGTCTGTGAGGTTAACCATGACAACCAACCCTCTCAGGACAAAGCTATTTCTGACCTTGTAACTCTGTGATCAGAGCTAACACTTTGGGACACATCTCATAAAGACCTTGCATTGCACAGTAAGGAGTATAAAATAGCATAGCTGATCATAAGAGACAGTATATTAATCATCCACCTATTCTACTTCCAAACATGTTTCAGGTTCATTCTTCTGAGTATCAGGCTTATACTATATGACTACGGAGGAGCCCATCCAGGGAGCTTTGAGGTGGTTTCTTCCCAGGAGCACCAGGGTGTCCAGCCTGTTCAGTTTGATCGAGGAGCGGGTTGGGATCCAGACCACCAGCCTGCAGGTGTTCAGAACCAGAGTTCCCTCCCAGGAGTCCTTCCTACCGCCAGACAGCTCTCTGGGGGAGTGTGGCTTCACTGGAGGCCCTGAGGACTCACCCAGACAGGCAACACTGTTCTATGACTACAGGCTGGAGTTCACTGATTGCCCCATCCTCAACTGTGACCACTACTTTGGTTCTAAGCGACCTCAGATTGGGGAGGACTACTTTGGTTCTAAGCGACCTCAGATTGGGGAGGACTACTTTTGTTCTAAGCGACCTCAGATTGGAGAGGACTACTTTGCATCAAGGCCTGTCTAGGTGACCTGTATAACTTATAGTATCAGCTGTGTGATTTACTATATCAGCACTTTTTTGATGTACAGATTTCTCTTTGTGTTACTAGCACCACGAAGCAATTACAGTTGATAATTGGCTGTGTTTAGCTAATTATTAAATCTGATAATTAAAAGTGCATTAATGTCAGCGTTATACGAGGGGAGAAAATTGACGACTTGGGCAGAACACTCTTCAAAATCAGCAGCTTCTGACATAGTTTTGTGTTTACCTGCAAGCATGAAGTATGCAAAGTGTGAGATTGCCTTTTCAATGCCAAAACAACCATTTTCCTCAGGGCCTCAGGGCACAGTGGAGAACCCTGGGGTGTGTCAAATTGAGTGGTGTAGTGGAAAGTGCTGCTCTAGTGGAAACCAAAGGGCACTATAAATGGCGGCTCTTGTGGTGGCCCACTAAAGCGTGTCTGCCCTGAGTGAGACACACCCTTGGTTCCCTGCTACCTCCCCCCGTTTAAAAGCACTTGGTCAACAGCTGGAGTCCTTATTCCCCCCAAAGTGTGCCGTTGGTTTATTTGGCCTTGTTACGTCCCACGTCGTAGAGTTCAACCATCTGGGGATGCAGGTTGTACCGTCTGTGAGGCAACAACCTCTATGGGTAGAAGGCAATGTAGGGTTGGGGAATAACTCAGGAATTTTGGAGCTCTGATTTTGCTTTAAAATCTAAATAACATTTATTTAATATGTTCAAAAATACTGGACAATATAAGTATAAAAAAATGGAATACTCTTTTATTTGTCATCAATCAAATTGAAGACTTAACACTGTTAAGAGAGATAGTTGACTTAAAACTGTCATAAAGAGTCATTTGTTTATAAACATTTCATAAACAGTCATAAGTTATAGTGTCACTGTCACTACATGGGAAAAGTCAGAGATGTTTAGCAGTGATACCTCCAGGAATCTATATTAGATTATCACTGAGATCCACTGAAATGTCTTAAAGATAACCATAGAGTCCATGACACCCTTTCGTTATACTGTAGTGCTTCAGAAAATATTTCACTAATAGCACTTCAGTAAATATCCAAAGTATACAGCCACTACAACATTAGAATGAGTCATTGTTTTTACTCAAAAAATACATTATAATTTACAGTTCTATAAAAATGGTATATTTGCATAACTCCTTATGGGTTTTGGCATTTGTAAAGCTGAGCAATCTTCAGACAGAATGCTGTGCACTAGCCATTTGTAGTCAGTAGATAGTGTCCTTGAAGACACTGAAAAAGCTCAACCCTGCTCGAATCAACTTCCTTAACCGCTGTTCTTTTCTGCTCTCCAGAACCCAGTGTTTTCTGGGTACGAAGGACAGCTCACCATGTACATTTATTCACATGCTGGCAAGAAAAGGGGGCAACAGAAAACACTTCTGCAAAGCTGTCTGGACCATGTTGTTGATACACATGTTGTGTTTGCGTTTGAAATGGCATTCATTCAAAAGGGGTGCTTCAGAGAAGACTTGAGCAATAGTGGATTCAGTCTAGTGGTTTCATCCACCTTTGAGTGTCCTCCTGTTCATTCTATGTACAGTAAAGCTTCATTTAAAATACTCAGTGAGAAGAGATTATTCACCAAAACAAAATAAACAGTCAAGTGTCTTATCCTTTGGTTGAGGAACACGTCTCGTAAAGTACTGACAGACAACTAAGCTCCTTAGTTGGATAAAAAGAGAAGATTAAGCTCCCTTCTGAGGGTCAACGGTCACTTGGGGAAGCCTCCAATGAAACCTTCCTTCCACTCAGCATGTGATCACTGAGCTCTTCCCCGTTGATTTGGACTCGTTTTTGGCCACCAGCAATCTGAGGGCATCTCCAGATGAACGAATGAGCTCTCTACCACTTTGACAGAGAGAACGAGAGAGAACGTCAGAGGGTGTGTTAAACAGAGGGAGGGAACGACACTACTCTATGTTGTGTTTTATAACTCTTACTACCTAAATAATATCCAGTACTCTATTACAACTTCTTAATCAACACAGGGTGGTAAAGACCAGTCTCCATCTTACACTACTTACATGTGGTATTCCATGCCCACCAGACTGATGCCGTTCACAGCCAGGATACGATCTCCCAACCTCAGCTTCTGGCACTGGGCGGCTGGGGACTCTGGTACCACTGACTTGATATAGATCCCAGTCATCTTCAGAGGTGTTTTCTACACAGGACACAAGAGGATGCAGGAAGCGTTGAGGTTGGGACTGAGGACATGCCGTACCTGCACTATAGTATCATTACAGGAACATCTCCGCTGTTTCATCTCTATCCTACAGGGGGCACCACATGTTATAGAATCCTCCACAGCACTACACCTGCATGCATATACATGAGTAGAGGCTTTCACAGACCAGGCATGTTTCTGTTATGAATTAAATGATGAAAATAGCACTTTAGTGGAATTTGAAGCCAAAGGCAGACATTGGAATGAGGGTAATAATAACCATTGCAGCTGCCTATTGTGCAATAGAGGAGTCTACCGGTTCTTATAAATTAGCTTAGTGTTCTCAATGTGGTTCATGGCTGACTTCAAAAGGAGGTCAACACATTTACCACATGTTGTACACCTGTTAGTAAACCCAAGCTTAAGCCCTCACCCACATACCATAACCACACACACACACACACACACACACACACAAAGTCCCACATAGGCTCAACAGCTCTTCTTGCGATCTGTAGTTGAGATCTACGTCACAGTTCAACTCATCATTCATTTCAAGCTAGATTTCCCTGACTTTGATGCATGATGATGTAACACAGTTAATCATGGGGAATATGTAACCTTTGTAACCAAACAGAATATTAGAGCTTTTTCAAGTTCCATTGATTTCCCCATGCAGAGAGGTGAAAAATAAGAAAGGGAGGTAGAGAAACAAAAAGGAAGATGAGACTTGGGTGAAGGAGATGAACAAAGGAGGAGGTGGAGGAATAAAGACAAGGATTTCACCTACCATTCCATCCACCAGTGCCAGGCCTAGACCATGAGGTCCTCTGTGTAGCTCCACAGTAAACACTTCATCCCTCTCTTTCTCCTCCTCTTCCTCTGCATTATCTTCCTCCACATTCCCATTCCTTCTCTCAGAACATTCCCTTGGGCAGCTGCCTGCTGAGGAGACACACACAAGAACACCCCACATTATACACAGTATCCAATCCAACCTTAACTCTGTTTAAAGTTATACTTTTCCTGTTATTGTGGTCATTTTAATGAAATTATAAAGAAATCATATCACTGTGGCAATTTGAGACAGGGTTTACTTCAGGAGAAAACATGAAAGTAGTGTCTGTTCCCCTTTGGTTTTCCCTCTACAGTACCTTCTAGGGGTCTCTGTCTGTCTGTCTGTCTGTCTGTCTGTCTGTCTGTCTGTCTGTCTGTCTGTCTGTCTGTCTGTCTGTCTGTCTGGTCATATGAAAGAGAAGTTCACAATACTGGGCTTGTTTTGAAGACCTGAGGCATTAGTGTTTAAGGATTATTATTTCTACCAATAGGAAAATATATGGATCAAAGACTGGAGGTTCATCTGAGCTGCTTCAGAGGGACACGCAGTTGGTTTGACCTCCTCAACATACATATAACTACCACTAATATTGAACACAGATGTTGCATTTGGACTCCATATAAAAATCATGTCAAGTCTGAGTGCTATAAAACTGTGGGGAGTCCACTAAATGCATAGACGTTGTAATGAGAACCATACAGAACCCCACTGAGAACAAGCTCTACATGTAAAGCTTTGGGGCCTTGGGAAAGCTCTTCCTCAGGTTGGTCCGGTGCTCTGTGGTGTATTTATCCTGTCACAACAACCTAGCCACCAGCAACAGTACCACCAGCATGCCCTACACTTTCACCCCCCCCCCCTCCCCTGGTGTCCCCCTGCTCTCCCCTGGTGTCCCCCTGTTCTCCCCTGGTCTCCCCCTGGTGTCCCCCTGCTCTCCCCCTGCTCTAACCCTGGTGTCCCCCTGCTTTCCCCTGGTCTCCCCCTGGTGTCCCCCTGCTCTAACCCTGGTTTCCCCCTGCTCTCCCCTGGTCTCCCCCTGGTGTCCCCCTGCTCTCCCCTGGTCTCCCCTTGGTGTCCCCCTGCTCTCCCCCTGGTCTCCCCCTGGTGTCCCCCTGCTCTCCCCTAGTCTCCCCCTGGTCTCCCCCTGGTCTCCCCCTGCTCTCCCCTAGTCTCCCCCTGGTCTCCCCTAGTCTCCCCCTGGTCTCCCCCTGGTCCCCCTCTGGTCTCCCCTGCTCTCCCCCAGCCCGAGCCCATCTGCCCCCCATACAGGACCTGCTCTGGACAATGCCTGTCCCGATTAAGATTCCACGCACCAACCCAACTGTAAATTCCCATGACGGGTCAGCCACTGATCTTTTCTCTCCTGACATCACCACCTCTCTGTAATTCTTGGTACAGATTAAAGGATTAGCAATGCTACCAAAAATAGCGGTAAGTTACCGTTAGCGCCCAAAACCACCGAGGTTGAGAGCAGAGAGCAGGAGCACTCTATGGGACTGGGAGGCCACAGTAATACATGGAGGGAAGCTATGGCCAATGTCATAACCAGGGATATGACATGATTAGAGAATATTTCTGTGAAAGTGGGTAATGTTCAATAGTACATAATTTTCATAACAATATCTTAGGTTTATGACAAACTATTAAACCATAGAGCCTGTATAAAGACAAGGGCCATTGATCGTAATGAGTTCTGATTATGATCAACAAAATGGAAGCTTTAGTAAAGCCCTATTTACACACAACCACACAGGGGGCCAGGAAGCTTTAAGCAGGCGGTAAGCACTTACACACAACCACACAGGGGGTCAGGGAGCTTTCAGCAGGCGGTAAGCACTTACACACAACCACACAGGGGGCCAGGAAGCTTTAAGCAGGCGGTAAGCACTTACACACAACCACACAGGGGGCCAGGAAGCTTTAAGCAGGCGGTAAGCACTTACACACAACCACACAGGGGGCCAGGAAGCTTTAAGCAGGCGGTAAGCACTTACACACAACCACACAGGGGGTCAGGGAGCTTTAAGCAGGCGGTAAGCACTTACACACAACCACACAGGGGGCCAGGAAGCTTTAAGCAGGCGGTAAGCACTTACACACAACCACACAGGGGGCCAGGAAGCTTTAAGCAGGCGGTAAGCACTTACACACAACCACACAGGGGGCCAGGAAGCTTTAAGCAGGCGGTAAGCACTTACACACAACCACACAGGGGGTCAGGGAGCTTTAAGCAGGCGGTAAGCACTTACACACAACCACACAGGGGGTCAGGGAGCTTTAAGCAGGCGGTAAGCACTTACACACAATCAAATGTTACACAGAGTGTTTGTCTCTGATTTAGAGTTGAGGGAATTATCTGGTGTTAATCAACAGGAAAGATTATACTGGACTAAAGGGCTTTTATTATCTAACCTGTTGTTTGGATATGACCTGGGACTGTGGTATCTGAAATCAGAAACATTCAGGATTCTCACAATGTTTTAGATGAAGTGGCATCAAACGTATAGACTCACTCTCTTTTGCTAGGTGTTTGACTCAACGATTGTATATCTTGAGAAAAGGTCAATGTACTGTATAGGACAGGCGCACTAGACTACTATTTGAGAATGTCCGGCGGTCACACACATTTCCTAGGTGGCAAAGGTCCGGATAGGTATTGTCATTAATCGGCATAGTAGCAAACCCCCACCTCCCAACCCATGCGACCTCAAACTGTTTAAATTGTACACAGCCACATTGCTGGCTGAGAGAAAATGTTGTCAGTTTAAACCTAATTTCCTGAAATTCTACGCATTTTGACGTTTTAAAGCTAATTTCTTGATATTCTACACATATTGACATTTCTGTGTGTTCATATGATACCTGAGTAACTGAACAAAATCAATGCGAGCTGCTGGTGTTGAGGCCCCTGGGCATGTAATCTGGCCATGATAACTACAGGATTTAGATAGCTGGTTAGTCTAATTTACCCATCTAGCTAACATCGGCTAGTAGTAATCCACTGAACATTTCTGACAGGTTATAAATAGCTCTCTAAGGTCTGTCAGTGAAGGACATAACAAGAGGAACTTGATCCGGACTGTGCTCCGCCTGTTGAGTATGGCTGGTATAGGACTTATACAAAAGTGTTAGAATCTTACACATTGTTTGAGACATCGCTAGAGAAAGCTGACCTGCTTTAGGGAGGGGGACGTTATTGCTATCCCTGGAAGTTAACCCTGGAAGTGTCCCTCCCAGTTACGGAATAAGATGTTTAGTCCTTTCCTCCCCTTTCTCAGCTCAACTCCTCCACCACAGAATAAATCATAACCAGAGAGCAGTCTGCTCGCGTTCCCCTCCCATCCACTCCTACAGATGACCTCATGAGCAGAGCTTCAAAAAACAATAAGCCCGAGGAGAAAATTGCCTTTCCTCTACACATGGAATCCACCCTACAGGGAGAACACGACCTTTACACAGCCAGAACAGCTCTTTATTCCTCCAATGACCTGTAGTTTCTGTCCAAAGTCAATAGGGTTGAAGAGATGATGGGAGGATGAGAGCTCTCCTCCTCCTCCTCCTGTCATATCAAGCACCTTGTGTCAACCTGGAGCCACTGTGGACAAATATGCACCAGGGTCTCCCGGGTCAAGCAGACAAATTCTTCCTTTAATGGAGCCTGTCAGTCATTGGTGGGTTGATATTACGCGGGAGGCACTAGCGACCTAACTCCAGAGGTTAGGTACATGAGACACAGTGTGAGCCGAGGTGGCTGTATTTGCTGTGATAGGAGTTTTACATCACTTTAATCAAAACCCGCAGAGGGAGGGAAAGGCCATGAAGGGATCCTTTGTTATTCTTTGTCTTCATAATTCATCCAATGTGATTGAGACAGGATCCGTTTCTTTTAGTATTACTATGTACAGTATGTGCCCCCCACTGTTACAGCATCATCAATCCTCTGTTATGATTGGTCAATAACACACTTCAGCTGACACATGGCTTTTTATGCTTCTTTTCTGTCAATCAGAGCTGTTTGTATTGTAACTGAATGCTCTGTAACTGAATGCCTGACTGTATGACATAGCCCTCTGTGTTACCTTTCCTGTGCTGCCGTGCTGCTCCCTCCTGCAGGTCTGCCTCCAGCTCAGACTGAGACAGGCCCATTCCCTGGGGGGTGTTGGGGGGCGTCAGCAGGCAGGAGGGGTCCAGAGCCAGGCTCTTGTGGCATCCCAGGTCAGCCTGGCTACTCCTAGGTAGGGCGTTCTGCAGCTCCAGACTCTTCAGCTTGAGGGTCAACTCTGCCTCTGCCAGGCAGCAGCTTAGGTCACCATGAGACCCCCGGGCCTGAGGGGGCGCCGCAGGGCTCAAAGAGTCCACCTCTGCCCTGAGCGAGGGGCGGGGAACTGGGTCAGGGACCACTGTGACAGAGGGCGAGGAGCGTGAGGTCGCAGACTTGGCGTCTGTAGCTGTCCCGCTTAGTGCCTGAAGGGAGGGACAAGTGAATAAAGCGGGGTTAGAAAAACATCAAAGTTAAAATGTCTAATTTACTGAGCACCACCAGTTCAGGGCGGCCACTGCCTCTCATTAGATTGCATATTTGTAAAATTTGGGTACACAGAGTCAGAAGGTCAGATAGGTGGTTACCTGCTGTGTTGTTTGACTGGTGGGGAGACTACGGATGAAGTCCTGCAGATGGCCGAGCTGCTCAAACAGAGCGGGCTCCGTGATTGGTTTACCCAACTCCAGGTGGAAGGTGTTGCTGGGCAGGATAAGGGGAGGGTGGTTGTCAAAACTCTCCAGGATGCCAGCTAGAGGAGGAGGGAAATACAGGACATCATTAAAGACAGAAGACGTGACTCAGAAAAGATTACAACAGAAGCTCTGGAAGAGCTTTCTCACGGTGTACACTACATTATTTATACTTGTATATTTCCTTTTACTTCATTAACTTCATTACATCTGATTTGTAGGTTAATCCTTTAGATTCTCCATTTAAAGAAAGACAGTCATGGCCTCTAGGACAAGATAAAGTTCCCCCCAGGGGGTGCCAGCGGGAGTTGGGCCATTCACACAGAAGAGGTGCCAAGTCCTATATTGCGAGGGGCGGATTTGAGAGTTAACTCTGTGGTGAGACTGATTGGGCTGGACAGGGTTCTCCTCTCTAACCTCCCCCTGTACTCATGCTCCAATTTAGAGTTAGACTGGGGCAGGCAGACAGGATTACTCTGGGGAACACACTCAGCCACTGTCACAACTCCTACCGAAGGTGGAACCCCTTCCTGTTCGGGTGCCGCTCGGCGGTCGTCGTCACCAGCCTACTAGCTGCCACTGATCCTTTCTCCCCTTTCTGTTTATTGGTTTCACCTGTTTTTGTTTTAGGCTGATTAGTCTGGCTTTATTTACCGGTAGCCTGCTCTTTGTGCAGGATTGTTTTTGTGTAACTTGTGTGCACGTCTGTGGGTTACGTGTTTCCCATTTTCATGGGGTTTGCTGGACAGTTTAAGTCCCCTTGTTTGGGGCATTTGTTTTGTTGTGCACCCTGTGTTTTTGTGGGGTTGGCTTATGTTCGCCGTTTTGTGCATTAAAGTGGCACTACCCTGAACTCTCTGCTTCCTGCGCCTGACTTCTCACCCACTACACCAAGAACGTTACAGCCACTCTCAGACACAACAGGGAATAGGCCTCTAGTTACTAATACCCTGACTACACCACTCGCGTCGCATTGCAAAATACATTTAGAGATCTATTATTCAATTATTGCACCCACACTGCTTGCACACGTTAACGAGCGTCTGCGTTGCCAAGGGCTAAAACAGAAGTCCTTTCTGTTTCTGATGCAGATCGCGCTGCAAGTCCTGCCTCTCCCATCTCCTCATTGGTTTGTAGAAGCAGGTACCCACGTGCCATTTCCTCATTGGTTATACCCACGTCGGTGATTGAAAGACGCACTGCTGGTCGTCGTGGTAATACTATGAAAGTTTAGATGCCAATCACCATATAAGTGCAGAGATGAAAAAGCCTGGAAGGAGGAGAGATGACTAGAAACGATTCGGTTGACCGTTTAATGTGTGGATTAATTGTCAAAGTAGAGGACCTTGTGCATTTCAGGTAAAATAACAACTCAATGTTTATATCCCAGGACAAATTAGCTAGCAACAGCAAGCTAGCTAAATAGGACAAATTAGCTAGAAATTGCAAGCTAACTAGCTAAATTGCCATAAATGTTTAATGCTTTTCGACCTGTCCCCAAATGAATGTAATTGGTTCAGAGTTTGTGTTGATATTTTAACCTGTCGTGATCACGTTTGGTGTAGGGGGACAAAATACATTTATGCACGATGGCTCAGCCGGTTTGGGTTCCGTGTAACCTTATCAGGGCATGGGCGACAGTCTGATCTGATTGAATCTTGGCAGAGTGAGTTTGTATACACAAGCGTACAGACTACATAGGCTATGTGAATTTGTTTGTGTCCAAGAAATACGTGTGTTTGTTTGTTTCAAAATATGGTTTATACACGTGAACATGTCTGTGTGTCTGTTTGGCTACCCGCCGTGACTCTGCTGTATCTGTGTTCCACTCACTGGTCCTGAGGGCAGCCTCCGCTTCGTCTGGCGAGGGGTTCCAGTCTGCAGGACAGGCCCTGCCTGGGTTATACTCCCTCAGCATGTGGTGCAGTTGGGCTGGGTTCAGAGGCATGAACTCAGTCCTCAGAGAGCTCCATGATGCCTGAAACACACACACATATGTACACTCACACGCTACAAGAATATCAATGTACAGGCACAAGGATCGTGATACAAGGAATATGATTGCATATTTCACAAAAGAGTAAACATGGCATCATTTAAATGCAAGAGCTGGCAGAGCTGTTTGATGTCATTGTTGTTAGTGAAACTAAAAATGACAGGGTAGCATTTCCTCAGTGGGGTTATTTCAACACAAAGCTATTTGTGTAAAAAATATTTCAAACCATAAATCTGTCCAAGTACTGTAATTGCAAATTTGTGTCATTCCAATGACAGATTATGTGGTGATGAATTTATTAGGAAAATACATCTAGGACTGTAAGTAATACTTGTTATGCCAACCTCTATCACTGTCTGTAGTAATAAAATCAACACACACACACACACACACGCGCGCAAACACGCACGCACACACACACACACACACACACAGAATGAAGAAATGTTCAAATGCTTGATTGTGGAGGTCAATGTTCCTGAATGTCACATTTTCCATCCATATGACTAAACATTGATGAGACATAAACGTAAAGTGTCAGATGTCATCAGAAGATGTGCTAATTACAGCGTCTAGATTTCTGTATGTGTTATATGACTATGAACAATCAGGTGTTTGTTATCCTCTCAGTTGACCTCTGTCTGGTTAGTGGGAATAAACACACAAGAGACTTCATCTTCAACTATTTCCTCATTCACTCAGACACACCTTAGAGCTGAGGTGTTTTAATGACTCAGTAACTAACCAGAAAGACATAGGTGAATCATTTCAAGATGACATCATTGGCATAGAGGTGTTATTGGTATGCTGACAGGCATTGTGTAGAATATATCAGACCATATTTACCCCAGCCTTGTAACCCGTCATTCCTCCAATGAGCACACCCTCTTTGTCGCATGACAGCACAGAGGCTGGCCAGAAGGAGGAGTTATGAATGTCATCCTATGAATGTCCAGGGGCTGCAGGAAGACTTCTTTTTTACATTCTTTTAAGTCTATATTTACTATATCTACTATTTGACTTGGTGTATCCCAATCATAAGTGGCATAACATTACGGCATCAATGACACAATCATCCTAACTTTGTATCATCGGTAATTACTGGAGACTGAGAGAGCTCAGCCATAACAAAACCATGCCACATCACTGGTAATTTACTATGTCCCTCACTCTCTCGAGCCCAGAACTCCAGATGGAAAACTGAGAATATCACAAGGGTGTGTGCTCCATTTTACCTACCACAACATCTGACCTCGTGCCATGGGAGTGATCCATACACAACACCACCAGCCTCCTAGCAACAGTCCCCACGAATAGAGGAGAGAGGCAGCCTTTGACTGAGGGGAGACTGGTTCTACTACTGCGGAGCTGTTTTGGGGCTGTTACCATGGCTGCCTTCTGGTTAGATATTGAGAACAGGTGTTGTCTCAAATTGTATTAGCCCCTTATGGCTGTGGATTGAAGAGTGAAATGCTAGACTGTCAGTCCGGTTGCACTGAGTCTCAGCAGGCTCCTTTCTCAATTCCTGGTGAATCAGATCAAGAAACTATCAACTCTGGATCTAAATTAAATATGAGGGAAGCTGCAGGAGAAAATACAACTTTCTGACTGAATTTGATGCTTTAGGGCTGTGCAAACTGTGGTTTTAAGATAAAACCCACAACTATCCACAACAACAGTGCTGTAATTGGGATGAGTAGGAGGTGATTCTCTCATGTACTAACCCGGGAGAACATTACAAGACCATGACGTGTCCACAGCCTTCCTGCAGCCCCTGGACATTCATAGGATGAGACATACAGTAGTGTGGGCCTGTCACGGCAGAGGTCACTCTTTTCTATGAAGGTGACAGGGCTAAAGCCAGCCTTGTGTCACACACAGACTGGCAACAGGTTTTCCCAATCTCCCTTATCTTTACAGGTGTCATAAACATGACCAGAAACAGGATATGAGTGTGTGTTTAACATTTGTTTCTCCACTTATTTGTTTAATTTGTTTATTTAAACTTTATTTAACTAGGCAAGACAGTTAAGAACAAATTCTTATTTACATTGACGGCCTACCCCGGCCAAACCCGGATGACGCTGGGCCAATTGTGCGCCGCCCTATGGGACTCCCAATCACGGCCGGATGTGATACAGCCTGGAATCGTGTTAACTAACCCAACCACCACCAGATATGTTAAGGCTCAACTTCCCCCAGTAAACATGATCCTCCTTTCAGTGGATTACAGAGAGAATGGCATGCTTAAGGAAGGATTAACTACTCAGTGGCACACAGTTTAAAGCCACAGGCATCAACAACATGGGATTTAAACATACATACAGTGAACCTGGCCATGACCCCACTGTCCGAGGATGTCTAAGGGGGAGTTGGTATATGCAAAAAACACATTTCCAATTCACACGTCTATAATATACACACTTGTACATGTGTGAAACATGATAAATATAAGCACCTACCTAATTATGAATTATTATTATGTCTATTTGTTTAAGTTCTAGGTGCAAGGACTGCCTATCTTGGCAAAATGTGTATTTTCTTCATCAATAGATGAGAAGTCATTGCATAATAGGAGATGTAGAGTACAATTTGGTGGGAGAAATTCCATTGTTTCCAAGCATTCTTTTCCCTCTCCCACAGCTCTGTCAGGCTTTTTTAATGATGTCATGTGGTGGTGCGTGTGAGTTCCACTCAGCTGACATCCGTCAGTGAAAATAACCTTTCAGCTCTAACATTTTCAATCTGTTCCATACCTTGTAAAACACCTGTGGTCTACAATGGATACATTCAGAATTGCTATAGTGGACAAAAATGTTGTCATTAACACCCCATTGCTTCATTGCTTTACCATTACATCTAGGTGTTGTCATCACACCGATAGTGTTAAGACCAGTCTAACTGTTCTCATAATATCAGAAGTGTGTATCGTACTAAGATAATAACATTGTGATAGTAGTTTGAATGGGCCATTGTGGGGTGAGAGATGTTGTTTGTTCACTGCCACACTAGTTGTGGGAGAAGGTGTGTGTACACAGACTGTTGGTTTTATACCTCTATAGCACCTTACTAAACATTCCCATGCAGGTACCTGAAGCCTGCAGTATTTTTCCAGATCTGATAACTGGCCAGGGCTGGGGAATGTTTAGTAAGGTGCTATAGAGATATAAAACCAACAGTCTATGTACACACACCTTCTCCCACAACTAGTGTGGCAGTGAACTACTTCAACAGTATCACCTCCATCAAAGACAACATGCATTTCTAAGAGTAAAACCTAGTTAGCAATGAAATGTAGGGAAACAGAGTTTCAGTGATGATTCATGAGTGTTTTCAATGTTTTGTCAGATTTTCCTAAATACTTCCCAAAGGTTTCCCACTCGAGGCATGTTCGGTATGCCAATAATCTCCCGTGGGCAGATTCTGCATGTAGACCCAAGAATCTGCCGGGACTGAATGGGATCCCTGTGATAACGAACTGCAGTAGTTTCAGTCTTTGGGTTTTCATCACTGGTTATATGCACTAGAGGTCGACCGATTATGATTTTTCAACGCCAATACCGATACCGATTATTGGAGGACAAAAAAAGCCGATGCCGATTAATCGGACTGTTTTTAAAATGTATTTTTAATAATGACAATTACAACCATACTGAATGAACACTTATTTTAGCTTAATATAATACATCAATAAAATCAATTTAGCCTCAAATAAATATTGAAACATGTTCAATTTGGTTTAAATAATGCAAAAACAAAGTGTTGGAGAAGAAAGTTAAAGTGCAATATGTGCTATGTAAGAAAGCTAATGTTTAAGTTCCTTGCTCAGAACATGAGAACATATGAAAGCTGGTGGTTCCTTTTAACATGAGTCTTCAATATTCCCAGGTAAGAAGTTTTAGGTTGTAGTTATTATAGGAATTATAGGACTATTTCTTTCTATACCATTTGTATTTCATATACCTTTGACTATTGGATGTTCTTCTAGGCATTTTAGTATAGCCAGTGTAACAGTATAGCTTCCGTATCTCTCCTCGCTCCTACCTGGGCACGAACCAGGAACACAACGACAACAGCCACCCTCGAAGCAGCGTTACCCATGCAGATCAAGGGGAACAACTACTCCAAGTCTCAGAGCATCTGACGTTTGAAATACTATTAGCGCACACCCCGCTAACTAGCTAGCCATTTCACATCACATTACACCAGCCTAATCTTGGAAGTTGATAGGCTTGAAGTTATAGACAGCAGAGCTGATGGCAAAACGCACGAAAGTGCTGTTTGAATGAATGTTATGAGCCTGCTGCTGCCTACCATCGCTCTGTCAGACTGCTCTATCAAATCATAGACTTAATTATAACATGATAACACACAGAATTGCGAGCCTTAGGGCATTAATATGGTCGAATCCGGAAACTATAATCTCGAAAACAAGACGTTTATTCTTTCAGTGAAATGCGGAACCGTTCCGTATTTTATCTAACATGTGGCATCCATCAGTCTAAATATTCCTGTTACATTGCACAACCTTCAATATTATGTCATAATTATGTAAAATTCTGGCAAATTAGTTCGCAATGAGCCAGGCGGCCCAAACTGTTGCATATACCCTGACTCAGCGTGCAATTAACGCAAGAGAAGTGACACAGTTTCCCTAGTTTAATATTGCCTGCTAACCTGGATTTCTTTTAGCTAAATATGCAGGTTTAAAAATATATACTTCTGTGTATTGATTTTAAGAAAGGCATTGTTTATGGTTAGGTACACGTTGGAGCAACGACAGTCCTTTTTCGCGAATGCGCACTGCGTCGATTATATGCAACGTAGGACACGCTAGATAAACTAGTAATATCATCAACCATGTGTAGTTATAACTAGTGATTATGATTGATTAAGTTTAATACTAGCTAGCAACTTACCTTGGCTTCTTACTGCATTCGTGTAACAGGCGGGCTCCTCGTGAGGCAGGTGGTTAGAGCGTTGGACTAGTTAACCTTAAGGTTGCAAGATTGAATCCCTGAGCTGACAAGGTAAAAATCTGTCGTTCTGCCCCTGACCAAGGCAGTTAACACACCGTTCCTAGCCGTCATTGAAAATAAGAATGTGTTCTTAACTGACTTGCCTAGTTAAATAAAGATTAAATAAAAGTGTAAAAGAAAAAGAAAAAAAGAAAATCGGCAAAATCGATGTCCAAAATTACAGATTTCCGATTGTTACGAAAACTTGAAATCGGCCCTAATTAATCGGACATTCCGATTAATCGGTTGACCTCTAATATGGACTATCAGGATTGAACGAAGGCGGGGCTTAAACTGCTCGGCTACAAGTGATTCACATGTGGCCCACACAGATCGGAAGGGGGGGGGGGGGCGGGGGGGGCTTTGGATAAGAGTTTCTTTTTGCGAGGGTGGAAACGTTGCAAACTGCCAGAACTCACAATTCCTAACACGTATAGACCCAGAAGTAAATCACGCAGTTGACCAAATGAATAATGATTTTACTTTTGGGTTAACAGAGATTAGTGTACCAATAATGAACTGAGACACTTGGTGATGTACAGTCTAATACACTGTAAAATACCATTTTGATACACTATATGTTCAAACTGCTTTGGACATCTTGGCTGCAGTGTTATTTAGTGCTCTGACTCAGCAGACCAAACCGAAACAAGAAGTGAAAATAAAGGAAGTGCCCTCTGACCTGTAGTAGGTTCTCCTTGGGCGTTGCCAGCAGATTGACAGCAGCAGAGAGCTTCTGGAAGAACTCCACAGCCAGGTCCCCTAGGCCCATCCCCTGTATCCAGTCCATCAGCAGGTCCAGGTTGGCCCTGATCTGGACCCCTCTAGACCACTGGTAGAACCCACCTCCAGAGCCTGCAGAACAAAACACCATCCAGACACGCTCATGTAATGTCGATCATAGCTATTAAATGTAATGAAACTTCTATAAGATGCAGCATGCTAGCAGATACCCATAGACTTCCAGTTATTGCACAAGCTCTAGTTAGCATTGGCTCACGAAACTACCTCTAACGTTCTTCATAGTGGACACAGAAACATAAAAATTATATCCACAAGTTCATCTTACCCTGGGGAAAGTCCAAATCCCAAAGTATCCCATTAACACATACAGTGTGTATTTTATGAGGATACTTGTCATAGGACTTTAAGGATTTTAAGATTTGATCCTACAAAACCCCATGGATGACAAACAGAGCATGTTGAAGGTCTCACCTCTCTCCATGAGTGCGTTGAAGAGGGATGCGTTGGTGAAGAAGAAGAGGTAGGCGCAGAGCTGCGAGCTGATGTCAGAGTGCACCTGGAAGGCGTTGAGCAGAGACAGCGCCTCCTTCAGGACATCCAGGATGCCACTCACGCCCTCGGGCACACGCAGTTGCCCGCTCTCCGAGAACGGGTTCCCATCCAGCAGGCTTGGCAGTGCCGAGTACATACTCTGAGGACAGAGAGAGGCATGCTAGAGGTGTTAGTCACAGCTACATGACTTTACCTCACTGTACCATAGTCTAGCACAGCACCTCTGTGAGAGAGGGAGATAAGAAACCTTACAGTCACAGCTACTGTACCCAGTACCACTAATATAGAAAGTATACTGCATTATATATTGATCTTTAAAAGGGACGTTTTGTCAGCGATTCTCACTTTATCAGCCATACTCTCTATAAAATAAACCTTCATCAACATGCGAAAATTTGTTGACAGATTCAGTAAAACTGCAGAGGAATCAGTGACTTAGTCAACAGGGCTATGCCCAATGACCCTGAGCTCCCTGAGCCAATCAGAAAACAGTCAGAGCCCAAGGGGGAGGGGTTACAGAAAGCCAGACAGGGACAGACACACTTCCCCTCCAAAGGGGGATAGCCAGGGGCCTGATAGCCAGGGGCCTGATAGCCAGGGGCCTGATAGCCAGGGGCCTGATAGCCAGGGGCCTGATAGCCAGGGGCCTGATAGCCAGGGGCCTGATAGCCAGGGGCCTGAGACTGTCCAGTCTTGACACTCACCATTGTTAACAGTGTACCATACACAGTCCTGGGAATCCCATTGATAACACTGGTGCCACTGGCCATTCCTGACAGAAACACAAATGTTTCCCAGTGACTCAACCCCGCTCTGCCCCCTCCAGCCTCCTGATAATTCCCATAATAAATAAATGCCAAGTATCATAAACTAGCTGATAATAGCCCATGCTGTTGACTACTAAGGAATGGCAGTACCAGTGAGTAATAGGCATGAGAATAAACTTATCCTACAACTTCTCCTGGAGTGTTTTGTCTCATGGTTAGTTGTTCCACCAATTAGGTGTCTTTTGAGTAGTGTAACTTGTTGGAAAAAACAAAAATGTTATATTTCACCTACTTTTAGCATTCTGTCATAAACAGTACATGTTCTAAAAAAACGTTTTTTTTCCAACTCATGAGGTTAAATAAAAAATGGACTATAGTAAGTGCCTATTAAGTGCCAAATAAGGTAACAGGGTTGACCGTAACAGGATTGACCGTAACAGGGTTGACGACTTCATCTTAAATCATCCATAAATCCCCTTGTGACAGGGGGAATCTAAGCTTGTTTCATGCAACAGGGAGAGCTAGAGCCTGTAACTATGGGGGAAAAAATGACCTTCCCCTCACCATGTAAAAATGTAAATGTTCCTGTCAACAGGGAAAGTTGACAGGCATGTGTAAGCTTTCTTTTATCAATGGTTTCTGCCATGAAACGGAAATCTAGGGACAGGAAGAGGTGGTCTCGGAGCATTCAAAACAACAACAGCACATACAATCCTGTTCCTGTTCCCACCCATGCCGGTGCTCCCTCCCATCCTGGAACAGTCATCGCCAGGCATTGGGTGTCTATTGCTGGTCTCTGGGTTACTGTGGCAGTGATGGTGCTCTGTTAATGTCATAGAGTTAGTTATAGGGCCCAAACATAGGAAACTCCAGTAAACCCTGCCTGGGAGTGTCTTCCTGGGGCTCACTGTTGAACAGGATAGACCTTTTGTTGCTCTCTATAAATATTTCAAAAGACTTTGGAAATACCCTCGAAGTGGATTTACAGAATATTAAAAAGATGATAAGTAGTCCTTTATTCCACTGGAAAAGATGACACTATCTGACACGCCTATCCTTACTGAGAGAGCCAGAGGGAGTGTGCATGTTTCCCCTGGTTTATTATGGCTTATTGTCTGGCATGCTACCAGCAAACGGAGAATGGTGTTCATAAGGTCTCTAGTCCTGCTTCCCGTAGTCCACAAGCAAAAGATGGCTTTCTATTTGGGCTGTGCAAGGTTTTCTGGAGCAAATAGTCAAGGATGTTATTATTTGTGTACATGTGCGGTGTGTGTGCTAATTGTGTGTGCAAGGCACGTGTCTATGTTTGTGTGCATGCTGCATGCATGTAATCTATTGGTGAGTGTATCAGTGGAGGCTGGCGAGGGGAGGATGGTTCATAATGATGGCTGGAACGGAGCAAATGGAATGCCATCTACAATGTATGATTATAGTGTGTGTGACTATGCACTGACCTTGGTGAGGTAATAGACAGACTGCTGGAAGGTGAACATGATGACCTCCTCCAGGACCGTCATGGCCTCCTCACTGGCAGTCCTAGTGGACCACATCTCTGACTCTGGCTCTGAGCCCTCCTCCTCCTCTTCCTCCTGCCTCCAGGGCAGCAGCTGGGGAACGTCATGCTGGATGAAGTGCAGCAGCTCGATGGAGTTGGCCATCCACAACACCAGCGGCCGCAGGCCTGGGATCAGCTCCTCTATGCTCAGCAGCTGCACATCCTCTGGCTCTTGCTGGACATCACTGAAGCTCCTGCAAGGGGAGACATATAGACAGGTCTGAGTTCAGTACAACAGCCAACAAATACCCTGTACTGGGTGAATGGCACTAAAAGTGGCTTGCAAGTGACTCATATTTTACATCATGAATCTATCCCTTGGAATGAATGCTAATTTAAACCATTACATTTGATTTCCATGTGCAATTGAGTGAAATATGAAATGAAACATTCATTCTTAAAAATCCTTCCTCCTTTCTCAGCAGGCAGCTAAAGCACAGCTTTGGAATACAGTGCCCTACAATAATGTTCCATAATATTAAATCATCATGAGATATCATTTTGACTTCATACACTTCAATGGGCGGCATATAGAGAAGTATGAACATCAAGAGACCATGATTCATTCTCAGCTTCTTATTCTGTAAAGAAGTCACTGGGACATGTGACAATGAGAGAATACTATATCTGTGTACTACACATCCCTCCCAGAAATTCAAGTAGCATTGTTGTTGGAATGTTCCAATTGTTGTTGGAATGTAGTGGAAGGCAGTAGCATCATATTCTAAGACTCCTAGCTCTACATACATGTATATGACTCATAGCAAACACTCATAGCAAACACTAAAGTTGAAAGGGGTGTTAGTGTCAGAGGCAGCAGGTTGCCACTGTTCTGCACCCTGTTGTCATCTTTGCTGTTCATTGTTAGCATTTCTGGGGCAGGCTGAGTGATTGAGGTTGGAGAGGCGGCTACTCACCTTTCTGGTTGGATCACAGCAAGCTCCTTTGTCTTCTCCTGCAAGGGGACGAGATAAAGACAACATTAATTTCAAACCAGCAGCAAGCCTATCTAAGTGATATTCCATCCTGATGACACCTTACATTACATTTCTTTCTTTGCAGTACCCTTGAGACACACAGTATGTTGAATTCCTAACCATTCAAGGTTTATTTGTGGCGTGATGATATAAAAGGTCAATCGTTTGACTGGAGAGAGTGCATTGTTTTTGTGCATAGTGGAGGTGCATAGTTTTACTCACCCACATGGTGAGCTGGATCTGACTGGCTATACGGAGCAGCAACCTTCGGAAGTGTGTCAGCTGGAACGTGGTGGCTGAGTGTTGGATGGACAGGCTCAGCAGGAAGGCAGGGGTCAGTTTGGCCTCGTCCCCATTGGGGTCCACCATGACCAGGACCTCCTGCAGGACCCTGTCCTCCTGCTCCAACTCATAGCTCAGAGATACCTCTCCACCCTCTGGGTCCTTCCACCGAGGAGGAGCCGGCTTCCTCTGGACCCTAGGCCATTTCATGGGGAGGGCGGAGCCACATGATTGACAGGAGGATGACACTCCCATTCCTCCGCCATGGTCGGGGCAGAGTTGTTTCATCCAGAGAGGGGTCTGTGGGGCCCCTGGGGCGGCGGTAGGGTCTTTAAACATGAACAGGTAGTGTCGGCCCAGACCCACCAGGTCCCCAGGGGTCAGCTCCACCTCCTCCTTCAGGAGGAAACCATTCCGGGTGACGGGGGCTCCGTGGAGGGGCTTCAGCAGGGTCAGAGTCCGCTTGGTGTCCCCCGGGAAGGAGTTGGTAGAGTCCAGGCGCCTGACACAGCAGTGCTGGGGAAGAATGTCCGGGGCAAAGAGGAGGATGTCCACCTTGAGCCTTTCCTCATCCTCTCCGTTACAGTGCTCCCTGCAGCAGCCGAAGATGGTGGTGGTGCCGCTCATCAGGTAGATGACAAAGTCCTGCAGCGTAGAGGAGGGGCAATGGAAGGTCAACCAGCAGAATCCATGAGAATGACTGGCGCATTAATTAATGAACTGGTTTCAGTTTGCAATATGCTATGATCATTAGAAACTACTATGTATTAACTACACTGTAATTACACTGCTCCTGCCTAGTACCTAACTACAAAGTAAACACATGCACTTTGACACCACAATACAAAGTGCAAATAAAAGACCTAGGACTTTAATAGAGAAGTTGTGTAATCGTTTGGAGATTGATCAAGCAGGCGCATTAGAGGTGTGTGTTATGTGAGGACAGAACAGATCCAGGATAAGCATGTACTGGCAGTGTGGTGGAGGGACAGGAATGGAAGGGCTTAGGTGTGAAACCATAAGTCCATGTTAAATGAAATCAAAGTACACAGATTCGCAGATTTGTAATTTTTTTAAAGAGTTTATTAGTCACATGCGCAGGGTTGTAGATGTTATCGCAGGGTACAGTGAAATTCGTATGCTCTGAGCTCCAACAGTGCAGGATAGAAAAAGAGAAGTGAATTTCGACAATAATAATAATAATAAAAATAATATTTTATACACATTTACAACTGTAGCAATGATAAATGTGGGGGCAGGGTAAGTGTCCATTTGGGGTGGGGGGGTAGACTGTCCATAGAAGGAGCAGCAAGGGGGGGTGAGAAGTGGATGAAACAATCACTTTTTTTTTAAAACAATACACACATAATCTCCCCCAAAAAAGAAAGAACGAGCAAAAAAAAACAAAAAAAACACTGAGTACAAAACATTATGCTCTTTCCATGACATAGACTGACCAGATGAATCCAGGTGAAAGATATTATCCCTTTTGACGTAAAAATCCACTTCAATCAGTGTAGATGAAGGGAAGGAGGCAGGTTAAATAAGGATTTTTAATCCTTGAGAGAATTGAGACATGGATTGTGTATGTGTGCCATTCAGAGGGTGAATGGGCAAGACAAAAGATTGAAGTGCCTTGAACGGGATATGCTAGTAGGTCCAGGCACACCGGTTTGTGGCAAGAACTGCAGCGCTGCTGGGTTTTTCACGCTCAAAGGTTTCCTGTGTGTATCAAGAATGGTCCACCACCCAAAGGACATCCAGCCAACTTAACACAACTGTGGGAAGCATTGGAGTCAAGATGTGCCAGAATCCCTGTGGAACGCTTTCGACACCGATGAGGTGCCAACAAATTAAGGCTGTTCTGAAGGCAAAGTATTAGGAAGGGTTCTTAGTGTTTTGTACACTCAGTGTATGTGGGAACTCCTTCAAGACTGTTGGAAAAGCATTCCAGGTGAAGCTGGTTGAGAGAATGCCAGTGTGCAAAGCTGTCATCAAGGCAAAGGGTGGCTACTTTGAAGAATCTGTTTAACACATTTTTGGTTACGACATGATTCCATATGTGTTATTTCATAGTTTTGATGTCTTCACTATTATACATACAATGTAGAAACTAGTAAAGATAAAGAAAAACCCTTGAATGAGTAGGTGTGTCCAAACGTTTGACTGGTACTGTATATATATACCATTTCAGGCCCCCGGTGATGTGCACGCTGAGGAAGCTGAAGCTTTTGATCTTCTCGACTGCAGCCCTGTTTATGTGGATGGTGGCGGGCTCTCTCTGCGGTCTCCTGTAGACCACAATCAGCTCCTTTCTTTAGTTGACGCTGAGGGAGAGGTTATTTTCCTGGCACCACTCCGCCATGGCCGTCACCTCCTCCCTGTATGCTGTCTCATCATTGTTGGTAATCAGGCCTACCACTGTTGTGTCATCAGAAAACGTGATGATTGAGTTGGAGAAGTGTGTGGCCACGCAGTCATGGGTGAGCTGTACAGGAGTGGGCTGAGTACCCCTGTGGGGACCCTCTGTTGAGGATCAGTGTGGGGGAGGTCATGACCTTCTAACACCACCCGTCGCTCGGTCATCTGTCCCAAGTCTATTAAAGGCAATTTATGGTTGATCTGAAAATGTAGTCGGAGGCTCCATATGGAGGGTGTGTCGCAATTGCTGAGCCTCCGGAGGCATGCAGAGGCCAAATCAAGCTCCGTACCGCATCGTACCTCTCAAATTTTGTAACAATGCGGAGGGCTCCTTATAGCTCCACATTGACATGATTCGTTGACGGTAGGTGGGGGCGGTACGTCATGTATCGTCAACCACAAACTCACTTCCTTGACAACTTCCTTCACTATAACCCTGCTCTTCTATAACCCTGTATGAAAGCCCTGATACTGTATCATCCCAGCTAGCATGGAAGCCAATCAGCCGCTGAGCAGTGTGTTTGAGCACATACACTTAACTAACTAAATGGTTAAATGGTATTTATTTTCCTGCACATGATATCTGGCAGAATAGATCAAACTGTCTAGGAAGGGAGTTAATAGCTATGAGTCAATGTGAATTGTGACTACACTGACCTGCACTTGAACAACAACACTTACAAGGAAATCAAATCCACTACAGCTCTCATGGTTCACAGGTGATTAAGTTCAGGAAAATCTGGTCTGGAAACACAAAGACACTTTCGAAAATAACTAGTCAAGCCTGAAAATAACTAGTCAAGCCTGAGAAAAACTATTTCATTCATGGAGCTGGAACATTTGTATTCCATAGGACTGATATATGAGTGACTTATTGTTGTCGAGTGGCCAGACCAGGGGCGGGCTCAGTACTTCCCCCAGTATCTGGCACACCCCACCCAGTGTCCTGCACACTCAGCAGTCTCCACAATGAGGATCAAACAACAGAGAGCAGCAGCATTTCCTGTTTCTAGGAATGAGCCTGGTTCTCTGGCTCTCTGGCCCTCTGGCCCTCTGGCTCTCTGGCTCTCTTGCCCTCTGGCTCTCTGGCTCTCTGGCTCTCTGGCCCTCTGGCTCTCTGGTTTTCTGGCTCTCTGGCCCTCTGGCTCTCTGGCTCTCTGGCCCTCTGGCTCTCTGGCCCTCTGGCTCTCTGGCCCTCTGGCTCTCTGGCTCTCTGGCCCTCTGGCTCTCTGGCTCTCTGGCCCTCTGGCTATCTGTCTCTCTGGCTCTCTGGCCCTCTGGCTCTCTGGTTCTCTGGCTCTCTGGCTCTCTGACTCTCTGGCCCTCTGGCTCTCTGGCACTCTGGCTCTCTGGCTCTCTGGCCCTCTGGCTCTTTGCTTAGGCCACAGCCTGCCACTCTCACTCTGGTTTTGCATTGAAATATCCAGAATGTTTTGTAAAGGAATAAAAGTGCAGAAAAAAATCTGTCACCCACAGAATCTCTTTTTGAAAGGAATATATATATATATATATTTGTTGAATGTGCAGCTTTTGTGCCTAAATGTGCATGTGTGTTCTGGCATGCACGAGCCTGTGTGCAAATGTGTAAGCTAGGCATGTGTACGTGACCATCCACTGAGTTTGTTTAGACATTACAGTGTTCCTTTTGCTCTATTCTCTAATACTATGTACCTTTAATCAGGCCTATCGCCACCTCCACTGCAGAGCCAGCAGGGCTCAGCTGAACTGTGATTGTGAACACAGTGTTCCTTATCTATTCAACGAGCCCTGACGACAGACAACACATCCCAGTGTGGGAACTCTACTGCTGGGACAGGGCCAGCTCCGTCTTCCCGCCTCTCCAGTACATGACCCAGGCTGGCCCACTCAGTGTGTGGACACGAGGATCACCTGTCCACAACATGCCGGTCTACTCCGACTCTGCTTGAGCTCGTGGCTCCAATACTCTGAGCCCATTGTATAATCCAGCAGCAAGACTCAGTCTCTCGCTGTCCCTGTTATAGCATCCTCACTGCAGCTAAAGCCCTCTGCTCTCTGCTCCTCTCTCTCACTGTCTCGCTCTGTTTCTGGGGATTTTAACCCCAGGTTTTAACCTAAGAGGTTCAGTGGGAGCCTCTATAGTGTAGTGGAGTACACTTGTTTACGCCTCGGTGTCTCTGATAAGCCTTTCGTCACAGTGTTTCTGCCACCCTGCCAAGAGACACTTGAGAACCTTGAAAGGTCTTCAATGGAGCAGCCATCCGGCTCAACCAATTACAGCTGCTGCTATCTGGCTGCCCAGGCCCTCTGTGAAGGATTTCAACATGAATGTGTCGCAGCCGGACACATTCTCCAACCGTACAAACCTATTCTGAGCCTAACTATTCAAGAAAAGACTGACTCTTATCTAACAAATTGACTTCAGCTGTGTCAACTGAAGCCAATCCTTTCATTAAAGTTACTCATCATTTAAGTGAATCAATAATCCGATAGACAAACAAATGCATCTGGGTTTAATGTATAACAGTGGCAACAGCTTCACTTCCCAGTTTTCCTACCTGTCTGTAGCTGTATCCCTGCAGTAGCAGGAAGTAGGGGAAGTCAAAGGGCGGGTGGATGGAGTACTGGGTGGTGTTGTCGTCACTGCTCTCCGTCTCCTCCTTCTCCATGCCCAGACGCAGGGCCTCCTTGTCGGCCTCGGCCTCCGGGTCCTCCCTGATGAGCTGGGCCTTCTGCTGGGCCCGCAAGGCCTCCTTCTCCATGGCAGACAGGTCCATCTCACTGAGACTCCTCCACATCCCCAGGCCCTCCACATCCTCACCACTGCCGTCCATGAACAGAGAGGTGACCCGCGAACGGCCCTTCTGGAGCTTACGAGCCTGGGCGTTGATACCTGGGGCAGAGAGGAGCACGGGAGAGAGGGAGGATGAGACTAGATGCAGAGAAGTGATTACTAATCATGTATTCATAGTTCATTACAATATCATTGATTGTGTCCTGATATAGTCAATGTAACATAAACTTCATCATCTATGCATAAACTGAAACTTCACCGTATACTAAACACTCAATAAACTATTAGTGGAGATCTTCCATCAAATCATTCCAGTCCATCACACACCACCATATCATAATGTTTACTGAGTTGGCTCTCAGTCAAACCAAACATAGAAGGGGAAGGAGAGGAAATCTGGAGGTGTAGTGAGAGGTGTTGTCCTCTATCTGATATCAACAGGCGTTCCTGGCTGTTGGGCTGATGTACCGCAAAATAAACACTATTCAGCTCATTTGGAGCCATTAAGCACCATGGAATGTCCAGAGAGCTCAGCTTCACACCAGCTAACAGCTCCTGCTCCCAGGCCTTATCAGCTGTGGAAGTGGGCGTTCTTCCACATTGTTCTGCCACACTGTGTCAGGGGGGCTGGTCAGGCCTGCAGAGGGGGCAACTTCCCCCAGCTTCCCCCAATCAGAGTGGAGCAAAGAGAGTGGAGGGTGATGTGGGGTTGTGGGGTTTGATGAAAACTGAAAATCACAACAAACGCACGCCAAAGTCAACAAGACCACACAGTGTCCAGTGTGCAGGAAGCAGGCTCTGATGGAAAGAATAACATGTGGAACGGTGGAGACATTCAGGTCCCAGCGGAAAAAGCTTATCCAGCCACAGCCAGTCCCCTGCCATGGGGGCTTCAGAGTGACCTGTTGGGACCCTGTCGTCAATCCCAGATAAGAGAGAGGGGACACTCTGACCTTGTCTACCCCTCACTGCAGCTTTTGTTTTTCTCTGACCTCTCACTTGCCTGCCATCTCCCCTGCTCTGTCTCATGATAAGCTGGACAATGGATTCTATTACCCTACAGTTAGTGACAGAGATAGGAGATCCAATGCCACCCCAACAGAGACAGAATGATGACCTGGGCTTTAGGTTGTTGTTAGTGGGATCACTGAGCTGCACCTGTGTGGTTGACGTACCTGCAGTGACGGTGTCGGTCTCTTTAGCAGTCTGTTCCTCTACGCTCACTCTCTTCTGGATCTCAAAGCGTCTGGAGAAGCCTTCTTTGGGTTTCCATAGCGACTGCAGCATGAGGGGCTTCTCGTGGTCACCCACGACCCGAAAGCACTCTGTCTTCCATTGGTGGTCTGCTCCGGTCTGGCCAATCACGTCGCACAGCACATATCGACTGGGATCCTCTTTCTCCAGACAGTATCTAAGCAACAATAAAAGAGGTTCAGTCAGAATACCATGATAAGATGTAATTCCTCCTGAAATAAAATGACTTTGAGATCATTTGGGTAAAATATCCATATCACCAGCTTTAAGTGATTTGCAATGGTTCACACCATATTAGGATGAGCAGTATTGCAGTCCATGCCATTCAGCCTTGAGGAATGTTCTCTTTCTGCTTGCCTGTTAGCATTGAAGTTAATGCTAACAAATCACATTATGCCAGTGGGCATCCCTAACCCCTCACCTCTCAAGGGCCTCTTTGACAAGTTCCTTGGCACTGGAGCGAGTCGTGGCCAGCACACTCTTGTAGTTGGTTCCCTGGCAGATGTCGCTGCCAAAGATCCTTAGGATACCTGGGGCAGACATCTGACTGGACAGCTCAGCAGGGTCATCTGCAGCCTGCATGTCCCCCGCCATGCTCCTGCCATCTGGGACATGCCCCTGTCCACTGTCTCCCCGCAGGAGGGGGCTCCGGTTGAACACCGTCGACAGTCTGTTGTTGTGGCGGCGGATTTTGTTCTTGGCCGGCTGCCTCACGCCTGTACTCTCTGCTGAATGGGTGGTGCCATCCGAGGTGTTGGACCTGAGAGAGGGAGAAATGGATGGGTAGATGGAGAGACAGAGAGAGAGAGAGAAATAAGAGACAGAGACATAGATAGTGACAGAGTGAAACAGAGAGAGCAAGGCAAAGATGTAAATTAAAGTGAGAGTTCAAGAGAGGACACAAAATTAATGGGTAATTAATAAGAGGACAGTATTTCGAGCACCTCTCTACAAATAAATTATATTTCTATTGAAGGCCATACCTCCATTTGAATATACAAAATCCCAGGCAGCTGCATGTAACAAAACTGAAATCCTATTCTGCAAAGTAGACACACTGGATATAAATGACTTACTGCAGGGATCCATTGCTTGGATTCCTCCCCAGCTTTGCCAGGCTCTTCTTTGGCGAGCGGATCAATAGGCCCACTGGAAAGTTGAGGGCTTGTTTGGATACGTGACTACTCCGTTCCTCCGAAATCATCACGACTTAGTTCAGATGTAGGCTATATTATAGGTCAAAGTGCTCCCTGGAAAGCACGGTAAGGCACTATTCTCAAAATAAACTATTTGTGACAAATATACTCAGTCCATTGTGGTATTTGACACTGGAATCCACACTTTCTCGTGGTGATGAAGCCAACTAGGAATTTGTCAGTTCAGGCAGTTTGTAAACTAACTCTGACAAGTTTTCGTAAAGAAGCACGACGTGGAGAAAATGTATTCTCGTCCAGTGGCATTAGACATCAGGCATCTTCCAAAATACACTCGCTTTCAAATTACAGTTATATTCCGAATTTCCAACTCAACAATATCAGGAAACACAAAATACGACTGTAATCCGTTCGATACAATTGTTGCTAAATTGTTTTCATGAACAGAAGTTAGTTGGTCAGAATCAGATACAATGTATCCACGTTCGGGACAGCTACACGAGCGCTAGTTTTAAAAAAAAGTATCTTCTAAAAATAAATAAATACATCCAATGTGAATTACTTCTAATAAATGATCAATTTCAGATACTTAACTAGACTATGTGTTATTCGAAGCACCCTGCGATTCTTGACCTGTCTGCTCCATGCCATCTCTCCTTATCCCGTTAGGCGCATTCAACAGTTCAGTGCCCAACACTGATAGTCTGGTAGAATGCAACCTGTTTGAAAAGTGGTGCTGGAGTTACTACCCTGACGTCATTGCTCATTTCGCGCATGGGAGAGTTGTGGGGAGGGATTTGAAAATGCGATGAACTGAGTAAAGGAGCACGGATGGAGCTAGCTATAGGACACATCTTTGTATCTGTGCCATTATAGCGTATGGGACAGCATGGGCAGCTCAATTGAGGCTATCTCCATTTTAAAGTAGTACATTGTCTTCTTCTTCTTCTTCCTTGGCTGATTCCTCCCAACTCATAGGAATTCCTACCCAGTTGACTACTTTAAAATGGTGGAAGCCCTCAATGGCAATGTCCATGTTAAAATGGGTTATATCCATGAGGAGTCATCTATCTTTCTGGATGGGCGCACCCATATGGAAAGTATCAAACACATCAACATATGTAAACCACATGTTTTACCTGTTCCATATATTCCATTCCAGCCAGTACAATGAGCCTGTCCTCCTATAGCTCATCCCACCAGCCTCATCTGCTGTACATGTACTGCATCAACTTAGATGATCTTCTTGGCATTCTTGCTCTATGCTTAGGGCCCCATCTAGTGGCTGAAATAATTTCATGACCAGAAAGTGTCTGACACTGGTGTCACACACACACACACAATCACACATGCACGTGCACGCGTGCACACACACACACACACACACACACACACACACACACAAACACTCACTACGCCGCTGGTTGGTCACAAACGGATGTGAGTGAGTGTGGAACCTGCAGGTGTAGATGAGGTTTGGCTGGTTTGCTGACATAGTTAGGCTGGGGATTCAGGACAAACAGTGTTGAGTCTATTGCAAAATCCCAATGAAATCTTCCTCCTTTTAAGAACCACTCATGTAAAGTATTCAGTGATGGAAAGAGTACCCAAATGTCATTCTTGAGTAAAAGTAAAGATACAAAACAAATACACTTAAGTAGTACATTCAAGTATTTTTACATAAGTACTTCACACCACTGAAAGTATGTGAGTGTGATGATGGAAGGTTCTTAGAGAGGCAGCTTTAATAGGAATTTTGCAATAGACTCAACACTGTTCGGTCTGAATCGTGGCCTTAATAGCTTTGAAATAGTAAAAGCAAGCTAAGCATTCATTTAAAGTATGCTGGTATTTTAAATTATTTTTTTGTTCCCTTTTTTGTTCCCTTTTTGTTCCCGTTTCATAAAATGAGTTTGGCATTTCCGTAGAATGCTGTAGATTTTTTTCAAGTAAGAATATGTATCATCAGTACAAACAAACATTTTGTTGAAGAAAATATTAAATTTCCCATATAATGGATATATTGCCCATCATAGAAGCTTTGGACGAACCTGCAGGATCCATAGTTTAATTATGTTCTTACTGCAGAGTGATAAAAAATGCATTATAAACTGGGTGGTTCGAGCCCTGAATGCTGATTGGCTGACAACCGTGGTATTTCACGGGTATGGCAAAACATGTATTTTTACTGCTCTAATTACATTGGTAACCAGTTTATAATAGCATTAAGGCACCTCTGGGATTTGTGGTATATGGCCAATATACCATAGCTAAGGGCTGTATCCAGGCACTCTGCATTGCGTCGTGCTTAAGAACAGCCCTTAGCAGTGGTATATTGGCCATATACAACACCCCCTCGGGCCTTATTGCTTAAATATAAACCAAAAGCTCTGTAAATAAATGGGAGAGTATTCCCTTCTCCATAAATCTACTGTAGGCCTACATGTTTTGTTCAGCTGGATGTTTTCATCAAATCCATTAATTGGAAGGACATTGATATGCACTAAATCCTTGATTATGTTGTTTATTTTTTATTAACTATTTGTGTTGTTGAGTATTGTTTCACATTTGATTATATTCTTAACATTAGCAAAAGTGAATAGAAATATGTCCGATTACAACAGGACATTTATGCCCTGCCTGCCTAGCAATAAATTATGCTGACACACCTCTTTCTCTCTATCACTTCATTATGTTGTGTTGACATTGTACTAGGTGCTGTCGTAAGCACTGTAACATTGCAAATTGTAAATTGTTAACTACAGTTAAATGGAAGGCTGTCACTATAGATTTTCACACTTCCAGTGCAATACACCGTTGTCACTATAGAAAGAGGTTGTGCAGTTTATCATAAACTTACAGTTCAAGCCAGATGTTTGAAAGAGAAAGATCATCTATACTACTTAGTCCAAAACTTTCCCCCTGTTGCTGCTCTGGCTCTGAGGGTTGAATCGTGCTAAGCTGAGGGCCTGCAGGTGCAGCTATAGACTGAACCCTGGGGGCTTACACATTACTTCCCCATGTCAACTGAATGTCATGTTTACTCTGCTGTCCATTCACATTCCGTCCTCTGCTGCTGTCACAGTTGAACAATATTATGTGGAATTTCATTGCCAACTATGCTGACTTAATCTGGTGATCTTTATTACAACTTTACTACAACTGGTGTGAAGAAAATAAAAGAGGAGTTTGAATAGTCATTTCTACTCTGTGAAAAATAACTTGTCATTTACATCTAGAACATCAAGTGGACCAAGTTTTAGAGTCAGCAAGAAATAATATTGAACTAGAAAAAATTGAGAGCGAAACCACGCTGTAATCTCTACGGGTTTGACTTCCTGTCACAGACTGCAGCTTTAGTTAGCAACATGTGAAGGCTTGCACAAGAGACTGCTAAGTGGAGGACAGAAAGCATGTGTTTTATACCATTCCATTATTCCGTTCCAGCCATTATTAAGAGCCCATCCTCCCCAATTAAGGTACCACCTGCCACCTTCGGCAGAGCTACACTATCTATCCCTCAGCCTCTTTGCATGGAGTAAACTCCCTGCTTGCTCTCTATAATGATGGTCAGCAGCATGTGTTATGAATGTATAGCCCAAAAAAATACACCAAACATGCATTTTTCTAAAGAGAAATATGAGGACTGTAGATAACTTTATATAACCAAATTCCAAAGCCATCTGTTTCCATTAACTGTATAATGCAGGCTGAATTATATAACTTATATTGGTTTGAAAGCCTACATTGATATGTTTTGATATGTGTTGATATAGACAGGAATTAGCCTATATGATCTGTCATAGAAAGACAGTAGGTTACTGAAATAGAGCTCGATAACTTCAGTTTAGTTTGTTTGAGGAGTGTCAATGTTTTATCGTGGGAAGCCCATTTCCAATGAGATCTTCATGCATGCCATCTGAAAGAATGTGAAACATTTGGACATGTTCAAGATGATGCCAAGGAGCATTAATTTGCCTATCCGAAAGACACATGGAAGATCACAGGAATAAAGTCTATACTGTGTGTGTGTTTGCTTGTGTAAATCATAATGTTTCATCTCATGCAATAAGCCTTTATTACATATTGTCACATTATTCATTTAAATGTATTTTTATTTTATTTAATCTTTATTTAACTAGGAAAATCAGTTAAGAACAAATTATCAGTTAAGAACTTATTTACAATGACGGCCTACCCCGGCCAAACCCGGACGACGCTGGGCCAATTGTGCGCCTCCCTATGGGACTTCCCAATCACGGCCGGATGTGATACAGCCTGGATTCGAACCAGGGACTGTAGTGATGCCTCTTGCACTGAGATGCAGTGCCTCAGAATGTTTGTGGTCAAGTACAAAAGTTCATTTTGAAAAGGGGCGGTATCTAACCAAGTGCATACGCCTTTATTATTTATTGTCACATTATGAAAATTATCTGTTCTATTCATCAGCATTTTTGAGGTAAAGTCCAAAAGTTCCTTTTGAAAAGAGGCGGTCACTAACCAAGTGCAAGTAACTGGTTCATCTCCGCGGTGGGACTTTCTTCTATTGTGCGTGTTGGAGAGGGAACTCGAAAGTCTCGGCTTTGTTATACTTCAATGAAAGGACGCGGAAGTAAACAGTCTTTAACGGATTTGTTTTATTTAACCTTTATGATTTTACGAATATGACGTTTTCCTTTTGATGCGAACTTGCGAAATTTTGACTGAAATTATGATCTAGTAGGCAAAGCCCTGTCTGACTGCGTAAATTTCCCGGCCTCTTGTGACTGTCAACGCGTGGCTCTTTACATGAGATAAAGGTAAATATAATTTTGCAATATACAGTTTACCCATTTGAAGAAAGCTAGATTATTCTTACATACGTGATGTAACCATAAATGCAAATGTAATATACCCACTGTTATATGGGTAGCCAAATCATATCACCAAAATGACCAAACCTCTTATAATGTCATGCTGGCTTGAAGACACTGCTCTAATCTTATGAACAGCTGTTACAGTCATACCCACTCCACTTTTTCTGTAATGTAATTAATTATAATAATTAGTCAGCTTCCTCTCATCTGAATTGTGAATCATTGCTCTTTAATGGTTAGAAAACTGTCTCTCTCTCAAGAGTGGTATCCCTATAATTTGTTTGAAATCTTTTATATTCTGAAATTGAAATAAGTGCCACATAGAGAACTTTAACTACCTGTTTGATACAATCAATAACTGTCCCCAGTAACCAACAGTTGTCCACAGACATTGGTGAAAAGGATATGCAATATAGTTCTGGAGCACATAAGTAGGCTATGAGACAACTTGTTACCATATTATGCAATGCTATTATAAACATATAACAACAAGGATATTATGTTTGACCTAACAGTTGAAATATTTTCATTATTGCTAAATTATTTGAAAACTAACTTTACAGATAGTTCCCCTGCCCATGCCATGGTGATGTGAAAGGTATTTTGAAATAGCTTTTTGTTTGAACGTTTTTTCCTCATATAGCTTCTCCTCTGGGATGTGGTAATGTATAAGTAGTAGGAGATAAGTTCAACAATAGTTGTATTTATGTGATGAGGAAGTATGTTCATAATGTGTTTTTTTTTTACATGAAACTCAGTTAAAATAGAAAGCCACTGAAGAGGACAGGTGCACTATTGAGCAAGCTTTATAAGTTCATGTTTTTTCGGGGTTGTTTTTTTTGCTAAAACAAGGTCCTCGATTCAATCATAGTAGGCTAGCCATGTCAGTCTAATTGACATAGTGTGAGCTACTATGGTGTGTCAAATAGATCACAAACAGTACAGTATCACTGGATCTTTCAATGCTTTACATGGTGGTAAATTGTTGTTTACTAAAATATATAGAACTTGTTGAATTTGGATTTCCCATAATTGAGAATGGATGGATATTTATAAATGGTAATGCAGTATTGTCTAGTGCTGTTCTCCTCAGTGCTGGGTAGTTGGATGTCATAGTTACTCTCAAAAACACATTCTGCACATTCCTCACTAATCTCTGATTGGTGAAGTGTAGAGAAATGTTTCGTGCCTTCACATAGTTAGGCTTTGCATAATGTAAATCCTTAATTATAAAACTTACCGTTTCTAACGTTTCCAACAAAGAAAATGATGCACGCTACTCCGTAATAGATCTTACCACTTCTACAATGTCCGTTATTTAATAAAGATATCTGTTTAAGACATCATAATCCTATTTATTTGACTAATGGTCAAATGTTTGGCCCCACAAGACTATATAACAACCGACTGGGCTGTTGAAGAGGAACAAAAGTGCTAAGAAAAAAACAGTTGGGAGCAGAAAAAATCCAGCTAAAATGAATGTGGGCAGTGAGAGTTGAAACCACTGGAAATATCCCCTTCACCCAGGTCACCGTACCAGGGGAGCTCTAGGGACGTTGGCACATTGCCAACATGCCCCTGGCCCACCTCACTGGTGACATGTTACTAGAGTAGATCCCCTCTGCTCTGCACTGTCTCTTCCCAGGGGACTCGGCTACTGTTTTGTTACTGTTTTACATGTTTGAGACTTCCACCCTCTAGAGCAGTGGTTCCCAAACGTTTTATAGTCCCGTACCCCTTCAAACATTCAACCTCCAGCTGTGTACCCCCTCTAGCACCAGGGTCAGCGCACTCTACAATGTTGTTTTTTGCCATCATCGTAAGCCTGCCACACACACACACACACACACTATACGATACATTTATCTAACATAAGAATGAGTGTGAGTTTTTGTCACAACCCAGCTTGTGGGAAGTGACAAAGAGCTCTTATAGGACCAGAGCACAAATAATAATATAATTTATCTCTTTATTTAACCATCTTACATATAAAACCTTATTTGTTAATCGAAAATTGTCAATAACTCACCACAGGTTAATGAGAAAGGTGTTCTTGAAAGGATGCACATAACTCTGCAATGGTGGGTTGCATTGGAGAGAGTTCAGTCTTAAATCCTTTCCCACACACAGTCTAGCGAGGGCTGAGAATCCACTCTCACATAGGTACGTGGTTTCAAAGGGCATCAGTGTCTTAACCGCGTGATTTGCCAAGGCAGGATACCCTGAGCACAGCCCAATCCAGAAATCTGGCAGTGGCTTCTGATTAAATAACATTTTCACAGAGCCACTTGTTGCAATTTCGATGAGGCACTCTTGTTCAGATATCGGTAAGTGGACTGGAGGCTGGGTATGAAAGGGATAACGAATCCAGTTGTTTGTGTCATCCAGTACCTGCATAATTACGCATCCAACTCACTCAGGTGCTTCGCTATATCACATTTGACATTGTCCGTAAGCTTGAGTTCATTTGCACTCAAAAAATCATACAATGATGGAAAGACCTGTGTTGTCCTTGTTAATGCAAACAGAGAAGAGCTCCAACTTCTTAATCATAGCCTCAATTTTGTCCTGCGCATTGAATATAGTTGCATAGTGTTCCTGTAATCCTAGATTCAGATCATTCAGGTGAGAAAAAACATCACCCAGATGGGCCAGTCATGTGAGAAACTCATCATCATGCAAGCGGTCAGACAAGTGAAAATTATTGTCAGTAAAGAAAACTTTAAGCTCGTCTCTCAATTTAAAAAACGTGTCAATACTTTGCCCCTTGATTACCAGCACACTTCTGTATATTGTAAAAGCGTTACATGGTCGCTGACCATATCATTGCATAGTGCAGCAAATACACAAGAGTTCAGGGGCCTTGCTTTAACAAAGTTAACCATTTTGACTGTAGTGCCCAAAATGTCTTTCAAGCTGTCAGGCATTCCCTTGGCAGCAAGAGCCTCTCAGTGGATGCTACAGTGTACCCAAGTGGCATCTGAAGCAACTGCTTGCATGTGCGTTACCACTCCACTATGTCTCCTTGTCAAGGCTTTTGCACCATAAGTACAGATACCAATATAAGCAGCAGCTACGTTTGGCTACATATGGACCGTTAGTGGAATTCCAGCGAGAGAGTAACAGTTAATGTGATTGGATGTTAATTATTTGTCTAGGCTACCTGTATTTGACATTGTGTTGTTATTTCACTGAACACTAGATGGTTTAATTGTATTTTTGGCAGTGAAACAAGGCTAATCAGGCAATAAAAAATCTTCACCCAAATGTATAGCCCCGTTGGAAAATATAAATGGACTGTTTGAAAATGTGAAGAAAAACAAATATTATTATTATTTAAAAAAAATGTGAATCACATTTTAATTTGGCGTACCCCCGACGGCATTGCGTGTACAAATACCTGTTCTAGAGCACTCAACTCTTACCCTGTGAGGTCCGTAGCCTGCTGGTTTTCTGTTCTACCTGATAATTAATTGCACACACCTGGTGGCCCAGGTCTAAATCCGTCCTTAATTAGAGGGGAACAATAAACAAATGCAGTGGAACTGGCTTTGATGTCCAGAGTTGAGTTTGAGGGCTCTAGAGTGACAACAACGAGGTTCTGTCTGTCTGTCTGTGTGTGTGTGTGTGTGTGTGTGTGTGTGTGTGTGTGTGTGTGTGTGTGTGTGTGTGTGTGTGTGTGTGTGTGTGTGTGTGTTCACGGCTGTCTAATAGCAGAATTGTCCTGACAGCAGAATGATTAAGTGGTTTGTGGGATGTATTTGACCAGTGTTTTTTGCAAAGATTTTATCAGTGGTTTATGCTCATTGGGGTAAGGGGTTTTGTGGTGGTCAGTGTAGTGTCTTATCTTACTATATCTCTCTCGTCAGTCTTACCTTATGTCGCGACATTGTATTAGTTAATGTGACGACTGTTGTTCATCGAATGATTAAATGTTTCTAATTGCGTGATTAACTGAATCAAGCAATTATTAACTCATTAACCTGGGGCACCATGGGAAAATAAGTTTTTATTGAGTTTCTATTTCCCAAATTAACGCAAAAAACATCAGAATATCGATTTTACAACAGCCTCTAATTAACCAGTTACCTCTACAATCTTGTTCTGAACGTTGTACAGTCCGTGAATCTGCACGGACTCGGATCTCACCAATGAGTTCGTACCACACCAATCTTAGTTTAATATTTATTTACAAAAATCTAAAATGATGATAAAAGATACACATAGACAAAACACATTATAGGCTATTGACTAGAACTTAGTATAACGGGCCAACACATGTTACCCAAAATGGGGATTTCAAAGAGAGAGAGGAAAAAGAAAGTACACGAGAGAAATATACATTTGGGTGAATTTGTCAGATATGCTATTCTAACCCTAGCCTTGCCCCAAACTGCCGCTCTTATGGGTCAGAATATAATGATGTAATTACGTGGGGTAGACCTCTGAGGATTCTCTGCGTGGACCATTCAGGGTTCCGTTCAGGCTGCTCGATGACGCACTTCTCCAGCGCACCTTTCTGGTCGTCCTCACGATGTCAGTATCCTTTTGGCTTAGGAGTCTGTTCCCTCAACCTTGCTCTGGAAGGGGTCTTCTGAGGACAGACAGCTCTGTAGCTCAGAGTTCACAGCATAGGAATGAAACCTTTTAGATACCACGATTCGCTGGGATTGGATGCTAAGGGGGTCCGGCTTGAATTCACCTGCTTAGACACAGCGACTCATCCGTAGCTTGGGTAGAAAAATATTTCTTTGTTTTCAAACTTGTGTTGCGTTCTGGGTTCGTTTACTTTTTAGACCTTGGCTGCAGCTTGGGTCACGTAGTCTTCTGTTAATTCTTTACTCACAGGTTTTATAACCTTGGGTCAGAAGTGGGTGTAATCGCCTTTAGGGCAATTCTCTGGGCATACCAAGTTAAGAGCAAGGTCTAGGTTTTTTTCAAATCCAATTTTAGACAACTAACTTAACATTTCATCTTTACCAAAACATTCCCTTTGATTTGGACATTTTCCACACAACGTACAATGTATAAACATCAAACATATACTAGGAAAGCTCTTCACGTTACAATGTTTTCATAATAACGTCATCTATTAACCTTTAATAACAAAACAAAAATTACATACATTTTCATATTCCATCTATCGTCATGACCACCTTTGTGGCTGACGGAAACCATTGTTCCAAAGTCCCTTTATTTCATGTTTAATGTTCTGAGGCTGGTTCTCCATAGTAACAGGACAAAGGAATTTGTCTGTGGCCTGAGATTTACCAGGGGTGTGAGGGGTCATAAAACCCCTACATCTTCAGACCCCTAGATCTCTCCTCCTCTGTTGGCGTTGAGAGATAATCTGTAGGGTTGTGGTCTCCTGTAACCTGACCTGATCAGGACAGTCATGACACTTACTATATCTCTCTCGTCAGTGTAGTGTCTTACCTTACTATATCTCTCTTGTCAGTGTAGTGTCTTACCTTCCTATATCTCTCTTGTCAGTGTAGTGTCTTACCTTACTATATCTCTCTCGTCAGTGTAGTGTCTTACCTTACTATATCTCTCTCGTCAGTGTAGTGTCTTACCTTACTATATCTCTCTCGTCAGTGTAGTGTCTTACCTTACTATATCTCTCTCGTCAGTGCAGTTGACAGTATTTTGAGATTTGTTGGATGTATGCAGTTTATGTACATGCTTTTTCAGCAAGCTGCTGGGATATGTTTTATCTAAAATCAAAAGTAAGAGTTATATTGATAATGTTTATGAGGGCT
Source organism: Oncorhynchus mykiss (assembly GCF_057628025.1). Taxonomy (NCBI): domain Eukaryota; kingdom Metazoa; phylum Chordata; class Actinopteri; order Salmoniformes; family Salmonidae; genus Oncorhynchus; species Oncorhynchus mykiss. Next base: position 84,236,919 of record NC_143033.1, read on the forward strand.
AATCTGCAATGGAATCAGGAGGTTCACTTCATTAGTTAAACATTAGAGCCATTCGGTGAGGCAAATTATTTAAAACTGAAGTGCTTGTTTGGCTGCATGCATGTTTTACTGTGTTTACGGTACATGGTTTTATGGAGCGAAGGAGTTAAATAACACAGATTGAGTGCACTTCTGTGTACACACATGGTTCAACTGAAGTGGGAATAATTTAGATTAAACAATTTGTTGAATTTATGTCAATGGAATGTGTGGTGATATCCCTTGACCTTCTCCTTGCTCATCCACACCCCCAAGAAAAAATACTATTGTTATCATATGTGGGCTACCGAGTGGCTCAGCAGTCTGAAGCACTGCATCTCAGTGCAAGAGGTGTCACTATAGTACCTGGTTCGAATCCAGGCTGTATCACATCTGGCAGTGATTGGGAGTCCCATAGGGCGGCGCACAATTGTCCCAGCGTCATCCGGATTTGGCCAGAGTAGGCCGTCATTGTAAATAGTAATTTGTTCTTAACTGACTTGCCTAGTTAAATAAAGGTTACATTTAAATAAAACAATTCTATTAAACTGATATGTGAGCTATTACTATCAATAAGTGAATATGTTGTGTTGACTTTAGAGAGGGAGACAGAGGAGAGTTTCCTCTTCTGGTTTAATGAATAGTTCCTGTCTGGTAAAAAAAAGGGAGAGAAAGAGATACATCTGGGTTTGACAGAAACACACAGAGTTAAAACAACTTTCTACATGTAATTGAATTTCATCTTCAGTTGTTCTCATCTTGTTTATGAGGCCTTCCATCCGGCTTAGTAGAGCTCTGTGAATGATTCTCATTATCATCTATCTACCCTCACTCATATCCGCTCTGAATAAGACAGAGAGGGGGAACAGAAGGGGTCTTTTACTGCAGAGTAGGAGTTTTAATCAGGGTATAGGATTGGAGCCGTGGTGAGCAATAGAAGCTGATACTACAGCGCTGGTATTGGCTCCCTCCGGTGTCTGATGGCTGAATAGGTAGAGAGGTAGGGATAGATTTATGAAATTGTATGTAATCTTGTGTGTATCTATGGTTCTGGGGATGGATAATGTATGTGATTTTGGAGCATACACTGCAGACCCCCCTTCAACCACACACACGTGGGAGAGCAGCAAATTGAACATCAAAGATAATTACCATCATGAGATTTCAATCTCTAAAAATTACACCGTTTTTTTTTTTTACTTAATTGAAAGGGGAAATGGACAGCTCCTGATGTTGTTTGTCCTCCTCTGACTCGCTCTTCTGCCTGTTCCTCCATGCTCATGTCTGTTTATGTATCCCGTAGGTAAACATTACCACATGGTGAATGCTACGAACTACCGAAACAAGAATTGTTCTCTCCTCAGCTTCGTGACAGAAGGTAAGGGGAAGTGTCTGGCTCAGACAACTTTTCTCTGTTTTGCTTCCATTTTAAATGATTTTCCAGTTTCCCCATTTCTTTATTTCTCATTTTCCATATCTAAACTTCATAGCTAGGAATGGGATATATTTATCTAAAGTTATACTTAGGGTTGTGTTCAGAAGGATACAACTGAACCAAAGGATTTTGAAACTAAATCTGTGTTCTTATTGCACAACTCCTCTCATGTCATCTCCTCCATTTAAAATTTTTTTTTTGCGTTTTATCCCACTGAATGTATTTCCCCATGCACTGGTTGTTACAGCCTCAGGTGCAATATTCACAGATTACAGAATGTACAGCATAGTCTAGTCTAGGCTGGTAACAATTGTATTTTGCAAACCACCACTGCACCACCTTAGCAGAATTACCCCTCCAGAGTTAAGTTACTGGCAATATCGACCTAAAATTCAAGTATACCTGCTGTAAGCTGTTTAAACAGTGCAGTTATTTGTAGGCCTATGTTCCTTAAAGGAGCATATAGGAGCTAAGGACTTAAATGTCTAATGCAGCCATTTTCATCTCAATATCAAATCATTTCTGATTAACAATTAAGTACCTTACTGGGATTTTTTTCAATTAAAATGGTCAAAAAGAAACAAAAATAGCTTCTTAGCTAGAAGTAGGCTAGGACTCTCTGGGAGTAGTCTGAGTGAGGAGGAGAAAACTGAAAACTGTAGCTGTTATTGGCAAAGAGGTAGAGGGCTGCCGGTCTGACAGAGATCATTGAGGCGCGGTTATAATTGTTCATGCTGCAGGTGGAAGCTGGCGATCAGACAGACAATTTTGGGGATGAGAATATGTTTTTGAAAATGCTACAGACAGCTGTATTGGTCTTTCATACAGGACTAGTAAAACATTGTTTTTTGCATTTTTAAATAATTATTGTTTTTAGGGGGTGCTGCAGCACTCTCAGCACCCATACTTCCTGTGGCTATGATCAGGTGTGTGTGTAGTCTCAATTAAAATAGTAAGCTATAGACTATGCATGGGCGATGAAGCAGGGGGCAGTTATCTATCTAAAAGGAATGAAGAAATCAGTCCCGCACAAAGTTTGGAACTCTCTTTCATATTGATCTATTAACTAATTTACTGCCAAAACTCCATCCCACCAAAACAGGATGATATTTCAGGCGGTCTTCACAAACAGCCCATACACTAAAATGGCATTATCATCATTTTCACAAATACACAGTATTATTCCAACCTCAGTGTCGAAATATATCTAAAACATAGGAAATAACATGTTTGACTGCACTGTATAGTTGGCTTACTTTGAAACTACCAACCCACAACTCTCCCTGACTCATCTCATTCCATAGACCGACTGCAGACCTTCTGCATCCCTATTCCAACTCTTTGACCCTTCCACCGCTCGCCATGGAAGCCAGAGGAAAGTACGAGTTTAATGCTACGGCTGAGGATGAGCTGAGCTTCCGAAAGGGAGACATCCTGAAAGTGAGTATGACCTGAGAATGGGAGGAGACACATTACAATTCAGAACAGCGTGCCATAGTAAGACTAAAGAATGGGAGTAGTACAACTGAGTGTGGGACTTGGCTTTAAAGACACATTCCACTAATCTAATTCCTAAATTCTGCACACAAAGTTCTACTGTTGTATTCTGCTGTAATATTAAACCGAAACAGTGAGATCTGTTGTTTTTGTATATCTTTGTTCCCTAATCAGATTCTAGGTAGTCAAGATGAGTGGTTTAAGGCAGAGCTGCATGGACAGGAAGGCTTTGTGCCCCAAAACTACATTGAGAGACAAATCCCAAGGTGAAATAAAGTTAAGGTTTAGTCATTCTCATCCATAAAATGTATTTGAACACACACATGCAACATGAGTTTGTATGCTTAAAGTAAGTACAGTTTAGCCACATCTGTATACTGTATCTCTCTCTGTCCAGCTGGTTCAAGGAGACGGCAAGCCGCAGCTCTGCTGAGGAGCTCCTGATGTCTAGGGAGGTGGGGGGATTCTTGATCCGTGGCAGTCAGAGCTCCCCTGGAGAATTCTCCATCTCTGTCAGGTGGGTGGGTGTAGTTTCAGGCCAGGATATTACAGGGAGCTAACTCACTGATTACAAAACTACATTTCTTATGAAATGTCTATGAGCCAGGGGAAGAATTCAGTTTCTGTAGGCTATACTTGATATTATTGGTACAGCTTTTCCTTGCAATATCTAACATAAGCCAGCAGGGGACAATGAAAGTACTGCACCAGAGAAACAGTTGACTTTGGATTTATGGAATAGGACAGGACACAACTAAATTGTTTGAATCATAACTCATCACATCCTATCATTGTTTATTTAAACTTTATTTAACCAGGATAAGCCCATTGAGACCCAGAGTCTCTTTTTCAAGGGAGACCTGGCCAAGAAGGCAGCAACATTCAATACATTACATAATTAAAACATACAACAATAAAACAACATGATCCAGCCTAAAAAAGTCTCCCATCAATATTTTAAATTCATTCAGTGGCACTAACATATCTAGATGAAACATGGATTGTAGACTATTCCATGCCTCTGGTGCACAAAATGAGAAGGCAGTCTTGCCAAATACTGTGAATGTCCTGGGGACTTTAAGTAGCAACCACCTAGTAGACCGGGTATGGTAACTGCTGGTGGTGAAGGAGACCAGACTACAGAGGTAAAGAGGGAGTTTACCCAAAAGGGCTTTGTAGATGAATACATACGAATGTATCTTTCTGCGCATGTAAAGTGAGGTCCAACCTACCAATGGTGGGTGAGTGACTTGGCATTTGTAAAAAAGCGCAAGGATGCATGATAAACAGAGTCCAGTCTCTGTAAGACGGAGGAGGCTGCATGCATATACAACAAGTCACCATAATCAATGACAGAGAGAAAAGTAGCTTGAACAAGCTTCTTTCTAGCCATAAGCGGGAAGCAAGCCTTATTTCAATTTAAGCTTTGTCACAAGATTATCCTCATGAACTTTAAAGGACAACTTGTCATCCAATCAAATACCTAGGTGTTTGTAGGATGACACTTTTTCAATGGATAAGCCACCAGATGTGACAATGCTAACGTTCTCTGGCAGAGTTTTAGCTCCGGTAAAGGTGATGAATTTAGTTTTTTGTACATTCAAGACCAGTTTGAGACCATAAAGGGAGGCCTGCAGTGACTGAAAAGCAGTCTGGAGCTCTTCAACAGCCTGAACCAGAGAAGGAGCACATGAATATACAACTGTATTATCTGCATATAGATAGATGTAACTTTGCTGGTTGCATCCCATTTCCAAAATCGTTAATAAAAATTGAGAACAACACAGGAGCTAAAATGGAAGGCACACCTCTATTAATCTCTAGAAAGCTAGACTTGTGATTGTCAGTATATACACATTGTGTTCTGTCAGAAAGATAGTTCCTAAACCAATTTACTGCCCCTTCACTGAGACCAATGTTTCTGAGTCTAGCTAGCAACAATTAATGGTCAACTGAATCAAAGGCCTTTGCTAAATCCACAAAGAGAGCAGCACAATATTGCTTTTTATCAAGTGCATTAATGATGTTATTTGCCACTGCCATAGTTGCAGTTGTGGTGCTGTGCCCCAATCTAAAGCCAGACTGAACCCTGCTCAGTATGTTCTTTTCAATTAAGATGTTTTTTAACTGTGAGTTCACTAGGGATTCATAGACTTTGGCCAGGATAGTGAGTTTAGAGATAGAACCATAGTTTTTAGCATCTGAGAGATCTCCACCCTTTAGCAGCGGGAGGACATAAGCTGATTTCCAAATGCCGGGTATGGAATTGGTCAAGAGACTCAAGTTGAAAATGTGAGCCACAGGTTCAGTAATAATACCAGCTGCTTTCTTTAAGAGGTAGGGGTCCAGGTTGTCTGGACCTGCATACTTTTGCCTGTAGTGCTTTATAGACCTCAGTATAAGAAACAGGCTCAAAGATCAAATGGTTCACATGAGGGCCTATATCATAGTTGACTGTAACAGAGCTTACATTAGAGGCCTGGGCCCACCATTATCAAAAACTGAACCAGCAGATATGAAGTGCTTGTTAAAAACCCCTACAACATCGGCTTTGTCCTTCACTTCATTAGAATCCATCATTAAATGGTCAGGAAGGCCAGAGGATGCATTAGAACCTGACACTGATCTGATTAGCTTCCAGAACTTGGTAGGGTTGTTTAGGTTCATCTAATCGACTGCATCTAAATAGTAATCTGATTTGGACTTCCTGATCAATACTGTGTATTTGTTTCTTAGCGCTCTGAAGGAGGCCCAGTCAACAGGAGCATTTGTATGTCTAGCTTGAAACCAAGAGATATTTCTCTTTCTAATTAATTCTGCCAAGTTATCTGAAACCCAGGGATTGTCCCTTCCAATGATTCTGAATTTCTTCACAGGGGCATGCTTATCACAAATCGACACAAATGACATATACAAATAGTCCCAGGCAGTGTCAACCAGGGTTGGGGTAAATTCCATTTCAATTCCAATTAATTCAGACACTAAACCAAATTCAAATTCCAAATCTTCCTCATTGAAAATCATTTAAATTGAAATGTCAGTGTACTTCCTGAATTGACTGGAATTGACCCTAAACCTGCATTGTACTGTATGACTAAGAGGCCAGATGTTGTGTTGTGACATGCTTCACTGATATATAAAACCTTTCCCCTCAGACATGAGTTTGACGTGCAGCATTTCAAAGTGATGAAGGACAGCAAAGGCCACTACTTCCTGTGGTCAGAGAAATTCACTTCCCTCAACAAGCTGGTGGACTTCTACAAGAACACCTCCATCTCCAAGCAACGGGACATCTACCTTAGAGACGGTAGCCGGGATGACCAGAGCCCATCCGCACCCCAACCGGTATTTCAGCCATATATTATCTCAGTTCAATCAACTCTTTAGTGAAGCCTTCCTTCCCTTTCTTGACTTCCCACTCTTCTGTATCTTCTGTATTCTCAAGCACACATACAGGAACTGAAATCAGTGAGCTATTGCACCAGAATGGTCAATTAACCAATGTACTGCATGGTGATGTCACCATGGAAAATCAAACCTCTACACAGAAGGTCCTGTGTAGATTGTACTTTCAACCAGCAACTATCAGGAAATAACACTGATCAAACGTTTTTGTTAGTTTCATCAGCTGTTGTACAATAGGATATAAAAACGACATTTTGACTGCACTGGGCCTTTATTAACCCTTTCCTGTCCACATCCTTCTGTTGTCAGTTGAAGAGGGGGAGTCTACCTGAGGAGAGGAGCTATGGGGCCCCTACTGCAGCCACGTCACACCGCAGGGCCTCAGACCTTCCTCACAGTCAGCAGGTAAACACCACTCACCCCAAAGTACAAACCTACACTACCTACAATGCAGTCTTTTGAATCATGTCGGTTTTTCAGAAGCTGCTATGTACCATGGTCATGTAAAACCATGTCATTGCTTTTATTTGATTTCATCGGGTTTGTAATGTTTTACTGTGATTCTGAGACATGCTGTAGGTTGATTTAAAGGTTAGAGTCTGACTTGAGTTCAACCTCTCTCCTCTCTTCCCCCAGAGTAAGAGACCTGGGATGGAGGTGAGGGCTCACACCATAGGCACCCCTGGTAGAAACACCCCCCTAACCTCTCTCCCAGCCCCCCAAAGGACATCTGAAACCATGCCTCATCCACAGGTACATTAAGCCTACTGTAGTCAGTAAATGGGGGCTCATCCTTGATGTCCTCTGAAATTACTGGTTCTTATGGCCAGCTATTACCTAACACAGGTGTGTGTGTGTGTGTGTGTGTGTGTGTGTGTGTGTGTGTGTGTGTGTGTGTGTGTGTGTGTGTGTGTGTGTGTGTGTGTGTGTGTGCGTGTGTGTGTGTGTGTGTGTGTGTGTGTGTGTGTGTGTGTGTGTGTACCAGAGGGCAGTCATACAGGTGAAAGCAGTGTACAACTTCACAGCGGAGGAAGGGGACGAGCTTGGCTTCCGTGCAGGTGATGTCATTGACATTTTGGATCACTCTGATCCATCGTGGTGGAAAGGAAGATTGCGGGATAAAAGTGGTCTGTTCCCTGCCAACTATACCACACCATTATGAGGAAAGCTTAGAGATAGAAAAGTCGCTCTTTGGGCTTCTCCAATCATATGGACTGTGATGATAAGAGTCAGGCAACACACAGAAACTTCAGCAGCCCAAACTGTAGGACTAAAAAGAAATTGGTTCACATATGATTTCTGATAACATATGCTCACACATTTATTTTTATTTTAAAGCTGGTGCTCAGCATGAAACAATTGACATACCTAAATGACATTGATTTATAAGCAGAGGCGGACTTACCATTAGGCAGAAGAGGCAATTGCCTCAGGCCTCACATCATCAAGGTGCCTTATGAGCTGGGCATAATAATAAAATACTAGCAATCTTCTTCTTTTCCCCAATAATGTCTCCGCATGAGACCTCACAACTGGTTTATAATAATGGACTATTCCACCTTGACAGAGTTCCTGTGCATTGTTTCACGCGATATGATTGCAAATTTGACTTTCATTGTAATTAAGCTGTATCAATGAGATGCTTTCACAGCGGGGCAGAGAAATGTGCAATTAACGCAACCAGTGAAAATAAAAGGAAAGAAAGAAGATTTAACAGAAAAATGTTGTAAGTTAATCCATTTCTTCTACAAGTGCTGCTTGTAATACTGACATTGTCATCGAGTCAGAAGACATGTATGTGTAGACAATGTATCTGATGCAATCTGGCCAAACAGAGCATGGCATGTCATACGCTTTTTGGCCAGACAGAATCAGATACATTGGAACCATATAGAAAGACAGGGGCGTTGTTTGGCTCACTAGGATAATCGGATCATCTCCAATGAGATAGTTTGTCACTTGCAAATTGAAGGAAATTGTTTGGATGCTACTTTAAGAAGTGATTGTTTGACAATCAGATGGAAACATCATGACTTGTGTTCATTTTAATCACAGCCCCCGCCCCCACAGGAGGCCTTTTGCCTTTTGGTAGGCCGTTATTGTAAATAAGAATTTGTTAAGTGACTTGCCTAGTTAAATAAAGGTTACAGGTTAAACAAAAATGGCACATTAAAAGGTAATTTATTTTTACAGTTAAATGATGTCTTTACTATAAAACCCATAACAAAATGTTGTCCACCCAAATCATTAAGTCCGCCCCTGTTTGTAAGGGAACTTCCACAACCCAACTACAGTGTCATATCCATTGGAGGTTGAAAACTGGGAGCTATGCTGCCACACATTTACTGTATGGAATTACACTTTTTGTACTGCTACCTTTTTGTATTGTTTGTAGTGCTTGCTTTTAATTGTAAGGTCGCCATAGCAAATTATGTCTTGTTAGTGAACTACCAAATTTACAATGTCAGTTTGGGTATGCTTGTGTCTGTCTAAATTAAAACAATGATGTATATAAACCCTGGCTTGCTGATGCTATGTATTGGCCAATGAGATGTTTGAAACCACCGGTCGGCCATATTGTCACTCCTCAGAAGCAGTCTTCCATGGGAATTCTTCAGTATTTAATTTAAATGTTTTTAAGACAAAATTACATGTATTTAAGTATTTTTTTGTTGTAGTTGGGACAGTATTTTCAAAAAAATACTCTATTGATCTGACACTGAGAACTACAGTATATTCCTGACCTGCAGTGTTGGGTAATAGTGAACTACATGTAATTCAACTAGTAATTTAACTACATTTTGCAGTAGCTCAGTGGTAGTTGAACTAAATTCAATCTAGGTAGTGTTTTCAGTAGTTATATAAAAAAAATTGCAATGTAACGTTGTAGTAACTACTGGAAATACACACTACTTTTTATTTCAAATAAAGTAAAATATGAGTGAAGTAGGCAATCGTTTCCATTATTTTTCAGCATCAGATTTGCCTAATCCAATTACTACAGCGTTACATTGCAAAAAAAATGAATTAACTACTGAAAACACTACCTAGATTTGAATTTAGTCTTGCAATTTGTAGTCTATGACATTTCAGATTGACATATGATAATTTTTCACAAACAAGTGTGGATGTAGTAAACTACGTTTCAAAGTAACTTTAGTTAAGTAAACTATATTTTCCTTAAGGGAAGCATTAGTGTAGCTTAACTTCTTCCAGAGTGAAGTAATTGGTGGCTTGGTAAACTAGCCTACAGTACCAGTCAAAAGTTTGTACTATTTTCTACATTGTAGAATACTAGTGAAGACATCAAAACTATGAAATAACACATATTGAATCGTGTAGTATGCAATAAAAAAGTATTTTAGATTCTTCAAAGTAGCCACCCTTTGCCTAGATGACAGCTTTGCACACTCTTGGCATTCTCTCAACCAGCTTCACCTGTAATGCCTTTCCAACCGTCTTGAAGCAGTTCCCACATATGCTGAGTGTAAGGGGTGCGAACTGGCGGCAGAGAAGTCAGACGCAGGAGAGAAATAACTGTGTTTCCAACGGTGCAGTTTATTAACAAAACCCACCGTAAAACAGAATAATAAAATAAATGGGTACATAACCCAACGCACACCAGGACAGACGTGCACAATAAACAATCACCGACAAGGACATGAGGGGGAACAGAGGGTAAAATACACAACATGTAATGATGGGATTGGAACCAAGTGTGATGGAAGACAAGACAAAACCAAAGGAAAATGAAAAGAGGATCAGCGTTGGCTAGAAGGTCGGTGACTTCGACACCGCACGAACAAGGAGAGGGACCAACTTCGGCGGAAGTCGTGACACTGAGCACTTGTTGGCTGCTTTTCCTTCACTCTGAAACGTTAAATGTTCTTGACATTTTCCGGATTGACTGACCTGTCAAAGTAATGATGAACTGTAATTTCTCTTTGCTTATTTGAGCTGTTCATGCCATAATATGGACTTGGTCTTTTACAAAATAAGGCTATATTCTGTATACCACTCCTACCTTGTCACAACACAACTGACTGGCTCAAACACATTGAGAAGGAAAGAAATTCCACAAATTAACTTTTTACAAGGCACACCTGTTAAGTGAAATGCATTCCAGGTGACTACCTCATGAAGCTGGTTGAGAGAATGCCAAGTGTGCGAACCTGTCATCAAGGCAAAGGGAACCAGGTGTGAAGAATCTCAAATCTATTTTTATTATTTTAACACTTTTTTGGTTACTACATGATTCCCTTTGTGTTATTTCATAGTTTTGATGTCTTCACTATTATTCTACAATGTAGAAAATAGTGAAATAAATAAAAACCCTGGTGTGGGTGTAGGTGTGGGTAGGTGTGTCCAAACCTTTGACTGGTACTGTATATTTTCAGAGTAGCTTCCCCAACACTGCTGACCTGTGACCAAATGTTTTTTTTTATGTATGTCACAGAACCAGAGCATCCAAGAAAAGTATCCGAAGCACAGGGTCTGATAAATACATTTGGAATTGAACTGTTTTGGTTTTTGCTTTGAGTCATTTCATTTTAGTTGGCTAGACATTACAACATCATGTAGGATAATTTATCTGTATTGAGTTCTATGTTAAACCTACAAGCCTATACACTACAGTATGAATGTGCTTTACGTGACACCACTCAATTCTTGGTTGGCCTTTATGGAAATTCAAAATAATCACATTCTCCATGCAAGAATTACCTCAACCACACACAAAGATGGCGCCGTACTGTATGGCTGCCGTCTTTGCTATTTTGTGATTATTGTTCCTTGTTTTATAGTAAACCTACTACTTATATCGATTACTGCATTGTTGGGAAAGAGTTTGCAAGAAAGCCATTTCACTGTTCTTGTGCACGTGACAATAAAACTTGACATTTGAACCAGATTATAACAGTTTAGAACTCCTCCCCCTACTTCTTGAACGTCACCTGAGTACGCACCCAACACCTACAGGTAAAGGTGTATGCAAAGGAGAACTGCGGGGGAAGGAAGAATTAACGGTTGGCAAAATTCCGGATACCGCTGCTATGGCCGAGTCTCAGCTTCTGTGCATGGACGAAGATCATGTCAACGAAAAGATACCCGAATCCAAAGCAGAGTTCTACTACTGCGAGGAGCAGCGAGCCGCGCTCGAGCAACTATTGAAGAACGGTGATGGCGCGTTCAAGATGCGACTGAAAGAGGACAACGTCAGAGACTTTCTATCCGCCCGCGAGATTAAATGGATTCGAAAAACTTTTGATGAATATGATTCCGATAGTGAGTCCGAGAAGGGCGAATACGAAAAGGCTCAGGAGTCCAATGCAGACTCGGGGGTCCACTCCACATACTGGCCTCAGATGTCGGACACGGATGTCCCGCCGCTTGACATCGGCTGGCCAGGCAGCACTAGTTTCTATAAAGGTGTCACTCGAGTATCCGTTCATACGCACCCACCCAAAAACAAGGGGCCCCATATAAAAGAGGTTGTCAGGAGACTCATTCAAGAATCTAACAAGGTAATTACAGTTCTAATATAAATTGATAACGGCATATTACAGGTGAATAACGTAGTTTACATACTTTTTTCTCAGCCCTAAATTATTGAGTGATGCCGTCACATTGTTCCCCCTCATTCTTTGTAGCTCAGAACAGTTTACAAATTACTTTGAATCCTGAGTCAGCATGACCCTGAATCATGCATTTGTGTTCTTCATCTTGACAAGTTATAAAATGAGTTCTGTTAATTTAATGTAAACTTCTCAACACTACATAGGATAGTTAGTGTCAGTTCTAGTGGCCTATTTATCAGGTCTGAATTTGTCAGTGTAGTTACTACTGTCGTTACATAGGCCTATTTATCAGGTCTGAATTTGTCAGTGTAGTTACTACAGTCGTTACATAGGCCTATTTATCAGGTCTGATTTTGTCAGTGTAGTTACTACAGTCGTTACATAGGCCTATTTATCAGGTCTGAATTTGTCAGTGTAGTTACTACAGTCGTTACATAGGCCTATTTATCAGGTCTGAATTTGTCAGTGTAGTTACTACAGTCGTTACATAGGCCTATTTATCAGGTCTGAATTTGTCAGTGTAGTTACTACAGTCGTTACATAGGCCTATTTATCAGGTCTGAATTTGTCAGTGTAGTTACTACAGTCGTTACATAGGCCTATTTATCAGGTCTGAATTTGTCAGTGTAGTTACTACAGTCGTTACATAGGCCTATTTATCAGGTCTGAATTTGTCAGTGTAGTTACTACAGTCGTTACATAGGCCTATTTATCAGGTCTGAATTTGTCAGTGTAGTTACTACAGTCGTTACATAGGCCTTTTGACAGCAAACTCATTTTTTTGACATGAGGTTTTATTGTCTGCTTGGCTAACGTTACTTCTCAGCTAGCCTAGTGCTTAGAGCATTGGACCAGTAACCGAAAGGTTGCTAGATCAAATCCCGATCTCACAAGGTAAAAATCTGTCGTTCTGCCCCTGAACAATGCAGTTAACCCACTGTTCCTAGGCCGTCATTAAAAATAAGAATTTGTTCTTAACTGACTTGCCTGGTTAAATAAAGGTAAAAAAAAAAAAAGAAAAAAAGAGAAAGGGGAACGTGTCTTAATTGTTCTTCATTGACCTACAGTGCCCTCAGAAAGTATTCATACCCCTTGACTTTGGCAGTCATGTGAATTCAACAAGAGATGTGTGTCCTTAAGGCTTAGAACAGCCAGGTCGTGGCTCAACTGAGGAGTCATACTTGAGGAGTCGTACTGTAAAATGAACCAAGGCGATTAGCAACAATGTAAAACATCTACTTCTATTTTGATTTTTATAATGAAATGAAACGATTACATAATTGATGATTTACTATTGATTTATGTTATGTTGTTATTATCATAGATATAGAACACTGATATGGTAATCTCAATCATCTTCATTTTCTCCCCTTCATCACGTCATTACGTTCTACAATGAATTATCAACACTTAACAGGAGCTTTGAAATGAATGTTCACAGTAGATCTCTAACTGGATGGAGCACATGCAGTAGATAGGCATGTTGTAACAAGCAACGCCCCATGTGGAGGAGCTGGAAAGGCCAAACATTTCACAGTTCTAATTGTCAGACAGTTTCACATCAGAACCTGTAACAAGTCATTCAAAATCGTTTCCCCAGCCTCACGTCAGTGTTTAAAAACACATCCACACGACGCTTTGTCCTCCCACATCCACTGTAATTCAACTCACTCCATCAAGAGTCCCTCCCACTCTAAATGGCTGCGTAACCTGTCAGTCATGCTGCCTGGGACTAAATGTCAGGAGGAAGAACTCGCATAACTCTGGGGTTAAGCTTGGCACAGGACGACACGGCTATAGGGCAAGGAGATAAGCATGCAAACTTGAGCTTAAACACTGTGGGTGTATAAGTAGCCCAAATCCAGATAAGAGACTGGAGTGTTTGACCAGGTTACAGTTAACTTCTCTGGAACAATGGAATAATGCATACTCACTTTACATTCACATTTTATCTCCATTTCATGCAATCTCAATGTTAATATTTTTTATCATGCAAAGTTGATTCTTGTCCATATCCGGTTTCTGGCTCTTCATTGGTCCACTGTTGACACAGTCCCAAAATGTTTTGCTTGTCAGCAGTCAAGTTTTCAAGACATTGAACTTTCAAGAAGCGAAGTGTTATTTCCACATCATCATGATGATGCAACATGTTGTGGGACTGTTTCAACAGTGGACTAATGGAAAAAATACCAAAAGATGGTATTTCACTGAGAACAATGCAAATGAGGGGTCATCGTACACTCCTTGAGACAGGTTAATGATCTACTGACAGGGAAGACAAACCCGTGACCAGCTGTTCTGTGTGCATATGACTAGCTATGTCAATGAACTAAACAAACTGAAATAGTTGACAGGCCGTCATTTTAAATACAAATTTGTTCTTAATTGACCTGCCTGTTAAAATAAAGATTAAAAAATAGAAAATAAAGGACAAGCCAGGAAGTGACTCTAGCCTTACTATAAAAAGGCCTTCACTGTCCAATAGTTTGTCATCTCCACTCCTTTACCATTGTCAGCATAAGGCAGAGAGCATTACACTGTACAGTGTACACATTACACATTACAGTGTGGTACAGGACTAGGTCATAGTAATGCACCAGTGCTCACATTTCTTCACATGCAAAGTCTGTGCTCCTGAAAGACAACCAGTTCTGTTTTTACCTAAACGAATGCCATTCAAGGATTATAGGATTTACATTTCAATAACTGTGTGTGTTTGTGTGGTTGTGTGTCTCTGTGTGTGTGTGTGTCTGTGTGTGTGTGTGTGTGGTTGTGTGTGATTGTGTGGTCGTGTGTCTGTGTGTTAGAGGTCGACCGATTAATCGGAATGGCCGATTAATTAGGGACGATTTCAAGTTTTCATAACAATTGGAAATCAGTATTTTTGGACACCGATTTGGCCGATTAATTTTGTAATTTTTTTTTTTACACCTTTATTTAATCTTTATTTAACTAGCAAGTCAGTTAAGAACACATTCTTCAATGACGGCCTAGGAACGGTAGGTTAACTGCCTCGTTCACGGGCAGAACGACAGATTTTTACCTTGTCAGCTCGGGGAATTCAATCTTGCAACCTTACAGTTAACTAGTCCAACGCTCTAACCACCTGATTACATTGCACTCCACGAGGAGACTGCCTGTTATTCGAATGCAGTAAACCAAAATAAGTTGCTAGCTAGCATTAAACTTATCTTTTAAAAAACAATCAATCAATCAATCATAATCACTAGTTAACTACACATGGTTGATGATATTACTAGTTTATCTAGCATGTCCTGCGTTGCATATAATCGATGCGGTGCATATCGTTGCTCCAATGTGTACCTAACCATAAACATCAATGCCTTTCTTAAAATCAATACACAGAAGTATTTATTTTTAAACCTGCATATTTAGCTAAAAGAAATCCAGGTTAGCAGGCAATATTAACCAGGTGAAATTGTGTCACTTCTCTTGCGTTCATTGCACGCAGAGTCAGTGAATATGCAACAGTTTGGGCTGCCTAATTTGCCAGAATTGTACGTAATTATGACATACCATTGAAGGTTGTGCAATGTAACAGGAATATTTAGACTTATGGATGCCACATGTTAGAGAAAATACGGAACGGTTCCGTATTTCACTGAAAGAATAAACGTCTTGTTTTCGAGATGATAGTTTCCGGATTCGACCATATTAATGACCTACGGCTCGTATTTCTGTGTGTTATTATGTTATAACTATGATTTGATAGAGCAGTCTGACTGAGCGATGGTAGGCAGCAGCAGGCTCGTTGGCATTCATTCAAACAGCACTTTCGTGCGTTTTGCCAGCAGCTGTTTTTGACTTCAAGCCTATCAACGCTCGAGATTAGGCTGGTGTAACCAATGTGAAATGGCTAGCTAGTTAGCGGGGTGCGTTTCAAACGTCAGTTGCTCTGAGACTTGGAGTAGTTGTTCCCCTTGATCTGCATGGGAAACGCTGCTTCGAGGGTGGCTGTTGTCGTTGTGTTCCTGGTTCGAGCCCAGGTAGGAGCAAGGAGAGGGACGGAAGCTATACTGTTACACTGGCAATACTAAAGTGCCTATAATAACATCCAATAATCAAAGGTTAATGAAATACAAATGGTATAGAGAGAAATAGTCCTATAATTCCTATAATAACTACAACCTAAAACGTCTTACCTGGGAATATTGAAGACTCATGTTCATGTTCTGAGCAAGGAACTTAAACGTTAGCTTTCTTACATAGCACATATTGCACTTTTACTTTCTTCTCCAACACTTTGTTTTTGCAATATTTAAACCAAATTGAACATGTTTCATTATTTATTTGAGGCTAAATTGATTTTTATTGATGTATTATATTAAGTTAAAATAAGTTGTATTCAGCGCATGTGACAAATACAATTTGATTTGATACAGAGATATCATCCCCCTCTGTTCTTCCTCTATAACGGTCCTATGTGTGATCCTCAGGTAGTAGCCGTGGTCATGGACCACCTTACTGACCTGCAGATCCTTCAGGACCTATTGGACGCAACACAGAGACGAGGGGTGGCTGTGTACATCATACTGGAGGCTCGTGGTATGCCCCACTTCCTGGATATGTGCACTCGTTTACAGGTCACTGCTCTGCATCTACGGGTAAGACAGGGATGCTTTGGCAGGCAGTAGGCAACAAACAAACAGGAACAAATGATAGTTAGCTATGGTATTACCATGTCATTACCATGTAAATAGCAGAGTGTCATGTGAACGGAAAGTGCAGCCACAACTTCTTGGCAGTAAAAAACAGAATATTCCTCTGGCCTATTCTTTTATTATCATCCATATTGGCACACTGTCTATACTGGTGTAGGATCTTAATTTGAGCCAGTTTGCTACAGCAGGAAAATAATCCTGCAGCAACAGGAGATGGGAATTATTATGTGGATTATAATTCATGGGCATTTTTGTAGGGGTTGATACATTTTTCATAAGGGAAAATCAAGTCTGGCATTTCAAAGTGGAAATTACAAACTTCAGAAGCCTCTTTAAACCTCAAATACACCATAAGTTAAAAATGTCCTGCAATGCAGGAAAGTTGTCCTGCAACATGGTGATCAAATTAAGATCCTACATCTGTAGATGTTGATCTATGTAGACTAAAGCTTGTGCAGTAGATCTAGCCTATTTTAAATGAAATGCCGGATAACCTAGTGTGTGTGTGTGTGGTGTCAGTTGATACGCCTCTGAAAGGCCCTTCCAGTGTTGAGACTCTGTCATTGTTGTTTCATAGAAACTGCTGTTCATTGAGCCGAAAACAATCCAGTCCTGTGGAACTTGATCCTTGACCAAACAAGTGTTAACAGCATAGGGTAGCATCCTTCTGACGTGTCTGTTTCTGTGTTTATGTCTCGGACAGTCTTTTTCACTCTCTCCAACTCACTCCCATTCCTTGCTCAGTAAATAGACCTGCCTCGACTGTATACTCAAGGGGTTTAACTCAACCCTTGCATCACCAGTTTCGGATTTGCTTACCTTGAAAGTTTACTTTGGTCGTGGGTGGTAACAGCACAATTTCCCTTAGTCTTTGATATGATACTGTTCAGTACTTGGAAGTCTGATAGTCACTGACTCATGGTTTATTTTAAAATAAGGGCACCTCTCTAACTCAGTATCTGTGTTACTCTTTCAGAACCTGCGTGTGCGAACGGTGAAAGGTTCTGGGCTGGCCCTGTCATTTGGCAGGCTGCCCGGCTCTCTGTGCTCCAAATACATGCTGGTGGACGGAGAAAAGGTTATGTTTGGCTCTTACAGGTCAGTCATTTTCTCAGTCATACACTTCCACTCACATTCATTCAGCCAGAGCAAACATGATTTTTTCCTACTCTTTGAGCTTTGAGTCTGTGTCTCACTCTCTTGTTCTGTCATCTCCAGCTTCACATGGAGCTCCTCTAGGATGGACAGGAACACCATCACAGTAATGTCTGGGCAGGTGGTGGACTTCTTCGACAATGACTTCAGGGAA
Source organism: Oncorhynchus mykiss (assembly GCF_057628025.1). Taxonomy (NCBI): domain Eukaryota; kingdom Metazoa; phylum Chordata; class Actinopteri; order Salmoniformes; family Salmonidae; genus Oncorhynchus; species Oncorhynchus mykiss. The sequence goes on from NC_143033.1 coordinate 84,254,841, forward strand.
ATGTATGCTGTATCTGAGAATGTGGACCTTTACAAGGAGTTCCACATAACCAAGCCTCCCATGCCTGTGCCGGTACGGAAGGTGGTGGTCCCCAAGCCCCTGTTGATATCCACCTCCCGTTTCCAGGTGTCTCTAGGGGACTCTCGGGGGCAGGCTGACCAGAGGGTGCCTGCACATAAATACCACAACCCTAAGTATTCTCTGGTGGTGGGGAACAGTCTCGGGCTCACTGGGTCCTTACAGGACCTCTCCACACTCAGAGACTCACTGGGCGGTGGACTCGAACGGAACGGACTGTCGACGCTACTCCATGCCAAAGGGGGCAGTAGTGTGGAACTGGACAAGGTCACTGCGAAGTCCCCCAGTTCTCCTGTGGAGGATGAGGAGGATGGGAACGGAGGTTCGCAGAAGCACCAGGACTTAGGTGGAAAGAAACAACGCAGTTCTTTCAGGCTCTTCCTGAAAGGCAGAGGATCCAATCACAACAGTGAGACTATAGAGGAGGATGGGGCCACACCTTCAAGCCCCTCCTCCACCCGCCCAACTCCCTGCCCTAGCCGCCCAACCCCCACCCCTAGCCACCCAACTCCCTCCCCTAGCCGCCCAACCCCCTCCCTTGCCCATCGAACCCCCTCCCCTACACGCCCAAACCCCTCCCCTACCCACCCAACCCCCTCACTTACCCACCGAACCCCCTCCCCTTGCAACCCAAACCCCTCCCCTACCCACTCAACACCCTCCCCTAACCTCACAAACCCCTCCTATACTCACTCAACACCCTCCCCTACCTGCCCAAACCCCTCCCCGGCCCGCCAAAACCCCTCCTCTACCCGCAAAGTCTCAGAGACAAATAGCACTGCCACTGATGACTCATTTGAGATGGTAGAGAAACCGTCCCTGTTGAAATTTAAGAACAAAAAGCCTTCAAAACTGCCTCAAAGAAGTATGTCTCTAATGACCCTCAACAAAGGAGAGGATGACGGTATGTTGTTATATTCTACCATTTGTGGTTTTCATTTGTCTTTGAATATTAACTGCAATAGTCCCTCACGTGGACTGTTTGATGGATCATCCCTTCTTTTCTCCTTTCCCTATAGGAAAGGGACACAAGAAGCCTTCCAAGAGGAACTGCATTCAGTCCTGAGATGAAGAGAGGGAGGACAGGATCAGCTGCGAGAGACAGAGCCAGAGGACATTTGAAGTAATTGCCATTATCAGATGCAGTATTAGATGTGGAGTAGGGGTATAGTGATTACATGTCATGGCTGGAGTATAGTAATGACATTTCATGGCAGGAGTATAGTGATTACATGTCATGGCAGGAGTATAGTGATGACATTTCATGGCAGGAGTATAGTGATTACATGTTATGGCAGGAGTATAGTGATGGCAGGAGTATAGTGATGTATAGTGATTACATGTCATGGCATGAGTATAGTAATGACATATCGTGGCAGGAGTATAGTAATTGCATATCATGGCAGGAGTATAGTGATTACATGTCATGGCAGGAGTATAGTGATGACATGTCATGGCAGGAGTATAGTAATGACATGTCATGGCAGGAGTATAGTAATTGCATATCATGGCAGGAGTACAGTGATTACATGTCATGGCAGGAGTATAGTAATGGCATGTCATGGCAGGAGTATAGTGATGACATGTCATGGCAGGAGTATAGTGATGTATAGTGATTGCATGTCATGGCATGAGTATAGTAATGACATGTCATGGCAGGAGTATAGTAATTGCATATCATGGCAGGAGTGTAGTAATGATATGCCATGGAAGGAGTATAGTAATTACATGTCATGGCAGGAGTATAGTAAATACATGGCATGGCAGGAGTATAGTAAATACATGTCATGGCCGGAGTATAGTCATTATATGGCATGGCAGGAGTATAGTAAATACATGTCATGGCAGGAGTATAGTGATTCCATGTCAAGGCAGGACTATAGTAATGACATGTCATGGCAGGAGTATAGTAATGACATGTCATGATAGGAGTATAGTGATTCCATGTCATAGCAGGAGTATAGTGATAACATGTCATGGCAGGAGTATAGTGATAACATGTCATGGCAGGAGTATAGTAATTACATGTCATGGCAGGAGTATAGTTATGACATTTCATGGCAGGAGTATAGTAATGACATTTCATGGCATGAGTATAGTGATTACATGTCATGGCAGGAGTATAGTGATGGCAGGAGTATAGCGACGTATAGTGATTACATGTCATGGCATGAGTATAGTCATTACATGTCATGGCAGGAGTATAGTAATTGCATATCATGGCAGGAGTGTAGTAATGAAATGCCATGGCAGGAGTATAGTAATTACATGTCATGGCAGGAGTATAGTAAATACATGTCATGGCAGGAGTATAGGGATGACATGTCATGGCTGGAGTATAGTAATTACATTTCATGGCAGGAGTATAGTGATTACATGTCATGGCAGGAGTATAGTGATGGCAGGAGTATAGTGATGTATAGTGATTACATGTCATGGCATGAGTATAGTAATGACATGTCATGGCAGGAGTATAGTAATTGCATATCATGGCAGGAGTACAGTGATTACATGTCATGGCAGGAGTATAGTAATGGCATGTCATGGCAGGAGTATAGTGATGACATGTCATGGCAGGAGTATAGTGATGTATAGTGATTACATGTCATGCATGAGTATAGTAATGACATGTCATGGCAGGAGTATAGTAATTGCATATCATGGCAGGAGTGTAGTAATGATATGCCATGGAAGGAGTATAGTAATTACATGTCATGGCAGGAGTATAGTAAATACATGGCATGGCAGGAGTATAGTAAATACATGTCATGGCCGGAGTATAGTCATTATATGGCATGGCAGGAGTATAGTAATGACATGCCATGGCAGGAATATAGTAAATACATGTCATGGCAGGAGTATAGTCATTATATGGCATGGCAGGAGTATAGTGATTTCATGTCAAGGCAGGACTATAGTAATGACATGTCATGGCAAGAGTATAGTAATGACATGTCATGATAGGAGTATAGTGATTCCATGTCATAGCAGGAGTATAGTGATAACATGTCATGGCAGGAGTATAGTGATAACATGTCATGGCAGGAGTATAGCAATTACATGTCATGGCAGGAGTATAGTTATGACATTTCATGGCAGGAGTATAGTAATGACATTTCATGGCATGAGTATAGTGATTACATGTCATGGCAGGAGTATAGTGATGGCAGGAGTATAGCAATGTATAGTGATTACATGTCATGGCATGAGTATAGTCATGACATGTCATGGCAGGAGTATAGTAATTGCATATCATGGCAGGAGTGTAGTAATGAAATGCCATGGCAGGAGTATAGTAATTACATGTCATGGCAGGAGTATAGTAAATACATGTCATGGCAGGAGTATAGGGATGACATGTCATGGCTGGAGTATAGTAATTACATTTCATGGCAGGAGTATAGTGATTACATGTCATGGCAGGAGTATAGTGATGGCAGGAGTATAGTGATGTATAGTGATTACATGTCATGGCATGAGTATAGTAATGACATGTCATGGCAGGAGTATAGTAATTGCATATCATGGCAGGAGTATAGTGATTACATGTCATGGCAGGAGTGTAGTGATCTCATGTCATGGCAGGAGTATAGTAATGACATGTCATGGCAGGAGTATAGTAATTGCATATCATGGCAGGAGTACAGTGATTACATGTCATGGCAGGAGTATAGTAATGACATGTCATGGCAGGAGTATAGTGATGACATGTCATGGCAGGAGTATAGTGATGTATAGTGATTACATGTCATGGCATGAGTATAGTAATGACATGTCATGGCAGAAGTGTAGTAATGATATGCCATGGCAGGAGTATAGTAATTACATGTCATGGCAGGAGTATAGTAAATACATGTCATGGCAGGAGTATAGTAAATACATGTCATGACCGGAGTATAGTCATTATATGGCATGGCAGTAGTATAGTAATGCCATGCCATGGCAGGAGTATAGTAATGACATGTCATGGCAGGAGTATAGTAAATACATGTCACGGCAGGAGTATAGTCATTATATGGCATGGCAGGAGTATAGTGATTCCGTATCATGGCAGGAGTATAGTAATGACATGTCACTATAGGAGTATAGTAATGACATGCCATGGCAGGAGTATAGTAATGACATGTCATGGCAGGAGTATAGTGATTACATGTCAAGGCAGGACTATAGTAATGACATGTCATGGCAGGAGTATAGTAATGACATGCCATGATAGGAGTATAGTAATGACATGCCATGGCAGGAGTATAGTAATGACATGCCATGGCAGGAGTATAATGATTACATGTCTAGGCAGGACTATAGTAATGACATGTCATGGCAGGAGTATAGTAATGACATGCCATGATAGGAGTATAGTAATGACATGCCATGGCAGGAGTATAGTAATGACATGTCATGGCAGGAGTATAATGATTACATGTCTAGGCAGGACTATAGTAATGACATGTCATGGCAGGAGTATAGTAATGACATGCCATGATAGGAGTATAGTAATGACATGCCATGGCAGGAGTATAGTAATGACATGCCATGGCAGGAGTATAGTAATGACATGTCATGATAGGAGTATAGTGACTCCATGTCATAGCAGGAGTATAGTGATAACATGTCATGTCAGGAGTATAGTAATTCCATGTCATGGCAGGAGTATAGTAATGACATGTCATGATAAGAGTATAGTGACTCCATGTCATAGCAGGAGTATAGTGATAACATGTCATAGCAGGAGTATAGTAATTCCATGTCATGGCAGGAGTATAGTGATACCATGTCATGGCAGGAGTATAGTAATTACATGTCATGGCAGGAGTATAGTAATGACATTTCATGGCAGGAGTATAGTAACGACATTTCATGGCAGGAGTATAGTGATGGCAGGAGTATAGTGATGTATAGTGATTACATGTCATGGCAGGAGTATAGTAATTGCATATCATGGCAGGAGTGTAGTAATGAAATGCCATGGCAGGAGTATAGCAATTACATGTCATGGCAGGAGTATATAGTAAATACATGTCATGGCAGGAGTATAGTAATTTCATGTCATGGCAGGAGTGTAGTAATGACATGCCATGGCAGGAGTATAGTAATTACATGTGCTGCTCATTCTATGTACTACTGTAATGTTCCTTAGTGAGACTTGGTGTGAGACTGTGTGGACCGCCACTGCCTTATCAGTTAGAGTAGTGAGAGTCTTCAATGCCAGACCCACTGTTCCTTTAATATGAGCCTAATGTTGTTGTTTAGCAGGAGTGATTTGATACCACATAGCAGTTAGTGTCTCCTGAGTCCTGCCCGTCTCAGATGGCATTCACCACCTGTGTCAGGGAAATGCCAATACAGACTTGATCGTTCAGTCATTCGATGCTTGAAAACTGATCTTATGTTACTGCTCACATGTCATAAGAAATCAACATGTTGTATTGCTCTTCCCTGTATCACTGTCATTGAAACGGCTGCTTTTAAACCTAAATAAATGGATGGCTTTAAAAACACATCTATCCCAGGTATAGATCTATTCTGAATGTGTCTATCCTTCAGGTTACTATGGAGAAGGAAAAGTGATCAGCTCTCTTCTCTCACACAAGGTATCACCTTACCAAGGGCACTTTGTTAAATTGTTAGTGGACTGGCCCTTATCTCCACTGGAGTGTGTAGTGTCTGAATAATGGATGTTGTTTTAACAGATCAGACACCAATCACACACTTCTGCTGTTAACATGCAACAATGCATTGTCTCTAAACCTATGTGACATTATAACCATGTCACTGATCCATGGCTATATCTGTCATCTTAATAAAAAAGAAGCAATAGGGACTAAGACATATTTTGCTTATTTTCTATGCATAGCAATTACAAAGAGCAAAGGACATTTTCTCATTGAAATTATAGTGTGTAGTCTTGTATATAAAAATGCCAAATATGTATGAGACCACACATACTTCATGTAATTGACTGACTTCATATCTCTGATGTGTGACTGTTGTTTTATATGAAATCATAATATAAAAAATAATTTGTCTATTTTGTTTTGCAATCATTTACAGAGGACTTAGATAGTTTTGCTAAATCAAGTTCTCTTCTCCACAGTCATGTGATTTTTTGTTTTTGGAACTTGATTATATTTTTCTTGCGCAACCGTTAGATAACATTTCCTGCCACTATCTTATCTGTAGATTTGTCGAAGAAATGGATGACTGTGCAGGAGCTCCGCTTAATCATAACTCTGCTAGTTGTAGATATGGTTTGGGTGGTATACAAATGTTTTGGCTGGCGGTATAATAAGTGCAATTGATAGCTGTTTTTTTTTTTTTTTTCCTCTGGGTGCATCAGTGTTTTTATTCTCTCTCTGGGTGCATCAGTGTTTTTATTCTCTCTCTCTGGGTGCATCAGTGTTTTTATTCTCTCTCTCTGGGTGCATCAGTGTTTTTATTCTCTCTCTCTGGGTGCATCAGTGTTTTTATTCTCTCTCTCTGGGTGCATCAGTGTTTTTATTCTCTCTCTGGGTGCATCAGTGTTTTTATTCTCTCTCTGGGTGCATCAGTGTTTTTATTCTCTCTCTCTGGGTGCATCAGTGTTTTTATTCTCTCTCTCTGGGTGCATCAGTGTTTTTATTCTCTCTCTCTGGGTGCATCAGTGTTTTTATTCTCTCTCTGGGTGCATCAGTGTTTTTATTCTCTCTCTCTGGGTGCATCAGTGTTTTTATTCTCTCTCTCTGGGTGCATCAGTGTTTTTATTCTCTCTCTGGGTGCATCAGTGTTTTTATTCTCTCTCTGGGTGCATCAGTGTTTTTATTCTCTCTCTGGGTGCATCAGTGTTTTTATTCTCTCTCTCTGGGTGCATCAGTGTTTTTATTCTCTCTCTCTGGGTGCATCAGTGTTTTTATTCTCTCTCTCTGGGTGCATCAGTGTTTTTATTCTCTCTCTGGGTGCATCAGTGTTTTTATTCTCTCTCTGGGTGCATCAGTGTTTTTATTCTCTCTCTCTGGGTGCATCAGTGTTTTTATTCTCTCTCTCTGGGTGCATCAGTGTTTTTATTCTCTCTCTCTGGGTGCATCAGTGTTTTTATTCTCTCTCTGGGTGCATCAGTGTTTTTATTCTCTCTCTCTGGGTGCATCAGTGTTTTTATTCTCTCTCTCTGGGTGCATGTGTTTTTATTCTCTCTCTCTGGGTGCATCAGTGTTTTTATTCTCTCTCTCTGGGTGCATCAGTGTTTTTATTCTCTCTCTCTGGGTGCATCAGTGTTTTTATTCTCTCTCTGGGTGCATCAGTGTTTTTATTCTCTCTCTCTGGGTGCATCAGTGTTTTTATTCTCTCTCTGGGTGCATCAGTGTTTTTATTCTCTCTCTGGGTGCATCAGTGTTTTTATTCTCTCTCTCTGGGTGCATCAGTGTTTTTATTCTCTCTCTCTGGGTGCATCAGTGTTTTTATTCTCTCTCTGGGTGCATCAGTGTTTTTATTCTCTCTCTGGGTGCATCAGTGTTTTTATTCTCTCTTTCTGAGTGCATCAGTGTTTCTATTCTCTCTCTCTGGGTGCATCAGTGTTTTTATTCTCTCTCTCTGGGTGCATCAGTGTTTTTATTCTCTCTCTCTGGGTGCATCAGTGTTTTTATTCTCTCTCTCTGGGTGCATCAGTGTTTTTATTCTCTCTCTCTGGGTGCATCAGTGTTTTTATTCTCTCTCTCTGGGTGCATCAGTGTTTTTATTCTCTCTTTCTGAGTGCATCAGTGTTTTTATTCTCTCTCTCTGGGTGCATCAGTGTTTTTATTCTCTCTCTCTGGGTGCATCAGTGTTTTTATTCTCTCTCTCTGGGTGCATCAGTGTTTTTATTCTCTCTCTCTGGGTGCATCAGTGTTTTTATTCTCTCTCTCTGGGTGCATCAGTGTTTTTATTCTCTCTCTCTGGGTGCATCAGTGTTTTTATTCTCTCTCTCTGGGTGCATCAGTGTTTTTATTCTCTCTCTCTGGGTGCATCAGTGTTTTTATTATCTCTCTCTGGGTGCATCAGTGTTTTTATTCTCTCTTTCTGAGTGCATCAGTGTTTTTATTCTCTCTCTGGGTGCATCAGTGTTTTTATTCTCTCTCTGGGTGCATCAGTGTTTTTATTCTCTCTCTGGGTGCATCAGTGTTTTTATTCTCTCTCTCTGGGTGCATCAGTGTTTTTATTCTCTCTCTCTGGGTGCATCAGTGTTTTTATTCTCTCTCTGGGTGCATCAGTGTTTTTATTCTCTCTCTCTGGGTGCATCAGTGTTTTTATTCTCTCTCTCTGGGTGCATCAGTGTTTTTATTCTCTCTCTCTGGGTGCATCAGTGTTTTTATTCTCTCTCTGGGTGCATCAGTGTTTTTATTCTCTCTCTCTGGGTGCATCAGTGTTTTTATTCTCTCTCTGGGTGCATCAGTGTTTTTATTCTCTCTCTGGGTGCATCAGTGTTTTTATTCTCTCTCTGGGTGCATCAGTGTTTTTATTCTCTCTCTCTGGGTGCATCAGTGTTTTTATTCTCTCTCTCTGGGTGCATCAGTGTTTTTATTCTCTCTCTGGGTGCATCAGTGTTTTTATTCTCTCTCTCTGGGTGCATCAGTGTTTTTATTCTCTCTCTCTGGGTGCATCAGTGTTTTTATTCTCTCTCTCTGGGTGCATCAGTGTTTTTATTCTCTCTCTGGGTGCATCAGTGTTTTTATTCTCTCTCTCTGGGTGCATCAGTGTTTTTATTCTCTCTCTGGGTGCATCAGTGTTTTTATTCTCTCTCTCTGGGTGCATCAGTGTTTTTATTCTCTCTCTCTGGGTGCATCAGTGTTTTTATTCTCTCTCTGGGTGCATCAGTGTTTTTATTCTCTCTCTCTGGGTGCATCAGTGTTTTTATTCTCTCTCTGGGTGCATCAGTGTTTTTATTCTCTCTCTCTGGGTGCATCAGTGTTTTTATTCTCTCTCTCTGGGTGCATCAGTGTTTTTATTCTCTCTCTCTGGGTGCATCAGTGTTTTTATTCTCTCTCTGGGTGCATCAGTGTTTTTATTCTCTCTCTCTGGGTGCATCAGTGTTTTTATTCTCTCTCTGGGTGCATCAGTGTTTTTATTCTCTCTCTCTGTGTGCATCAGTGTTTTTATTCTCTCTCTCTGGGTGCATCAGTGTTTTTATTCTCTCTCTCTGGGTGCATCAGTGTTTTTATTCTCTCTCTCTGGGTGCATCAGTGTTTTTATTCTCTCTCTGGGTGCATCAGTGTTTTTATTCTCTCTCTCTGGGTGCATCAGTGTTTTTATCCTCTCTCTCTGGGTGCATCAGTGTTTTTATTCTCTCTCTGGGTGCATCAGTGTTTTTATTCTCTCTCTCTGGGTGCATCAGTGTTTTTATTCTCTCTCTCTGGGTGCATCAGTGTTTTTATTCTCTCTCTCTGGGTGCATCAGTGTTTTTATTCTCTCTCTCTGGGTGCATCAGTGTTTTTATTCTCTCTCTGGGTGCATCAGTGTTTTTATTCTCTCTCTCTGGGTGCATCAGTGTTTTTATTCTTTCTCTCTGGGTGCATCAGTGTTTTTATTCTCTCTTTCTGAGTGCATCAGTGTTTTTATTCTCTCTCTCTGGGTGCATCAGTGTTTTTATTCTCTCTCTCTGGGTGCATCAGTGTTTTTATTCTCTCTCTGGGTGCATCAGTGTTTTTATTCTCTCTCTGGGTGCATCAGTGTTTTTATTCTCTCTCTGGGTGCATCAGTGTTTTTATTCTCTCTCTGGGTGCATCAGTGTTTTTATTCTCTCTCTCTGAGTGCATCAGTGTTTTTATTCTCTCTCTCTGGGTGCATCAGTGTTTTTATTCTCTCTCTCTGGGTGCATCAGTGTTTTTATTCTCTCTCTGGGTGCATCAGTGTTTTTATTCTCTCTCTGGGTGCATCAGTGTTTTTATTCTCTCTTTCTGAGTGCATCAGTGTTTTTATTCTCTCTCTCTGGGTGCATCAGTGTTTTTATTCTCTCTCTGGGTGCATCAGTGTTTTTATTCTCTCTCTCTGGGTGCATCAGTGTTTTTATTCTCTCTCTCTGGGTGCATCAGTGTTTTTATTCTCTCTCTGGGTGCATCAGTGTTTTTATTCTCTCTCTCTGGGTGCATCAGTGTTTTTATTCTCTCTCTCTGGGTGCATCAGTGTTTTTATTCTCTCTCTCTGGGTGCATCAGTGTTTTTATTCTCTCTCTGGGTGCATCAGTGTTTTTATTCTCTCTCTCTGGGTGCATCAGTGTTTTTATTCTCTCTCTCTGGGTGCATCAGTGTTTTTATTCTCTCTTTCTGAGTGCATCAGTGTTTTTATTCTCTCTCTCTGGGTGCATCAGTGTTTTTATTCTCTCTCTCTGGGTGCATCAGTGTTTTTATTCTCTCTCTGGGTGCATCAGTGTTTTTATTCTCTCTCTCTGGGTGCATCAGTGTTTTTATTCTCTCTCTGGGTGCATCAGTGTTTTTATTCTCTCTCTCTGGGTGCATCAGTGTTTTTATTCTCTCTCTGAGTGCATCAGTGTTTTTATTCTCTCTCTCTGGGTGCATCAGTGTTTTTATTCTCTCTCTGGGTGCATCAGTGTTTTTATTCTCTCTCTCTGGGTGCATCAGTGTTTTTATTCTCTCTCTGGGTGCATCAGTGTTTTTATTCTCTCTCTGGGTGCATCAGTGTTTTTATTCTCTCTCTGGGTGCATCAGTGTTTTTATTCTCTCTCTCTGGGTGCATCAGTGTTTTTATTCTCTCTCTGGGTGCATCAGTGTTTTTATTCTCTCTCTCTGGGTGCATCAGTGTTTTTATTCTCTCTTTCTGAGTGCATCAGTGTTTTTATTCTCTCTCTCTGGGTGCATCAGTGTTTTTATTCTCTCTCTCTCTGGGTGCATCAGTGTTTTTATTCTCTCTCTCTGGGTGCATCAGTGTTTTTATTCTCTCTCTCTGGGTGCATCAGTGTTTTTATTCTCTCTCTGGGTGCATCAGTGTTTTTATTCTCTCTCTGGGTGCATCAGTGTTTTTATTCTCTCTCTGGGTGCATCAGTGTTTTTATTCTCTCTCTCTGGGTGCATCAGTGTTTTTATTCTCTCTCTCTCTGGGTGCATCAGTGTTTTTATTCTCTCTCTCTGGGTGCATCAGTGTTTTTATTCTCTCTCTCTGGGTGCATCAGTGTTTTTATTCTCTCTCTGGGTGCATCAGTGTTTTTATTCTCTCTCTGGGTGCATCAGTGTTTTTATTCTCTCTCTGGGTGCATCAGTGTTTTTATTCTCTCTCTCTGGGTGCATCAGTGTTTTTATTCTCTCTCTCTGGGTGCATCAGTGTTTTTATTCTCTCTCTGGGTGCATCAGTGTTTTTATTCTCTCTCTGGGTGCATCAGTGTTTTTATTCTCTCTCTGGGTGCATCAGTGTTTTTATTCTCTCTCTCTGGGTGCATCAGTGTTTTTATTCTCTCTCTCTGGGTGCATCAGTGTTTTTATTCTCTCTCTCTGGGTGCATCAGTGTTTTTATTCTCTCTCTGGGTGCATCAGTGTTTTTATTCTCTCTTTCTGAGTGCATCAGTGTTTTTATTCTCTCTCTCTGGGTGCATCAGTGTTTTTATTCTCTCTCTGGGTGCATCAGTGTTTTTATTCTCTCTCTGGGTGCATCAGTGTTTTTATTCTCTCTCTGGGTGCATCAGTGTTTTTATTCTCTCTCTCTGGGTGCATCAGTGTTTTTATTCTCTCTCTCTGGGTGCATCAGTGTTTTTATTCTCTCTCTCTGGGTGCATCAGTGTTTTTATTCTCTCTCTCTCTGGGTGCATCAGTGTTTTTATTCTCTCTCTCTGGGTGCATCAGTGTTTTTATTCTCTCTCTGGGTGCATCAGTGTTTTTATTCTCTCTCTCTGGGTGCATCAGTGTTTTTATTCTCTCTCTCTGGGTGCATCAGTGTTTTTATTCTCTCTCTGGGTGCATCAGTGTTTTTATTCTCTCTCTCTGGGTGCATCAGTGTTTTTATTCTCTCTCTCTGGGTGCATCAGTGTTTTTATTCTCTCTCTCTGGGTGCATCAGTGTTTTTATTCTCTCTCTCTGGGTGCATCAGTGTTTTTATTCTCTCTCTCTGGGTGCATCAGTGTTTTTATTCTCTCTCTGGGTGCATCAGTGTTTTTATTCTCTCTCTCTGGGTGCATCAGTGTTTTTATTCTCTCTCTCTGGGTGCATCAGTGTTTTTATTCTCTCTCTCTGGGTGCATCAGTGTTTATATTCCCACCCTTGTTTGAAGAGAAATTTATGCGAGAATTCACTTTTACAAAAAGCACATAGACATTTCTTTGGTTCACTCTTGCCTGTAAAGCTTTAGGGAAAGGTTTCATAAGATTGTAGCCTATGCTTACTGTACCTTCACTCAAACGGTGTACTGCATATTGTGTGTGGACATACAGTACTGTATATTTAACTGTGAGTGAGAGAGGACTTACAACATATACATACTGTGTATATTACAGTAGCCCTCTTCATGGATATTGCTGTCACATGTGGGGAGGGTTAGTGTATCACTCCCTGCATCAACTCTCTCCTCCCTGTATGTTTTGTCTCTCATATCTGCATAAGGGCTATAGTAACCTCAGAGCAGAACCACAGCCCTATGACAGACACACATGCACACAGGAACTGATGTGCACAGGAAGGATGCTTGTGTTTTTCATACCACAGGTGCAGGCCTCATTTCACAGTAGAAATACAGCACTTAATTTAAAGGAAAACCCCATCCAAAAACAATATTTTGTTATTTGTTTCATTAGTCCATTTCTAGTCCCAAAATGTCCCAAAAAGTTTTCAAAATGAATAACTTTCAAAATAGAGAAACACAGCCAGTATGATGCATCTTTCATCACATGATGCTAAAAACAACGCAGCTCCTCAGTACACAGTACCTCAGGATGACCACATGACATGATTCAATGTTTCTTCATTAGGAGCTGTGCATTTGGGTTGCTAAAGTATATTTTCCCATGTCATGGGAGACATAAAGCATATTGATGAGTGGTTATTAAACTCTGACACCTAATATGTATTGAAAACTGAAAACCAACAACAGATTATAATCTGGCACCATCTACTGGACATTTTAGAAATTCAAATAGTGATTCCTTTGATAATATCTTTGTGTTTTTCCTTATTTGTGTTGAACAAAATCAGATTGATTACATTTGTATCACTAAATAATAAAAATGGTTTAAAACTACTTAATTTGATTTTACACTGAACAAAAATATAAACGAAACATGCAACAATTTCAAAGATTTTACTGAGTTACAGTTCATAAAAGTAAATCAGTCAATTGAAATACATTTATTACGCACTAATCTATGGATTTCACACGATTGGGAATGAAGATACGCATATGTCAGTCACAGGTGTTTATCAGAAAACCATCAAATCTGGTGTGACCACCATTTGCCTCATGCAGCATGACAAAACTCCTTCGCATAGTTTTTAAAGCTGTTGATTGTGGCCTGTGGAATTTTGTCCCACTCCTCTGCTGTGCTAAATTGCTGGATATTAATGGGAACTGGATCACGCTGTTGGACACATCAATCCAGAGCGTCCCAAACTCATGCTCAATGGGTGTCATGTCTGGTTAGTATGCTAATCATGTAAGAACAGGGACATTTTCAGCTTCCAGGAGTTGTGTGCAGATCCTTGCAACATGTGGCCGTGCATTATCCTGCTGAAACATGAGGTGATGGCGGTGGATGAATGGCACGACAATGGGCCTCAGGATCTCATCATGGTATCTCTGTGTATTCAAATTGACATTGATAAAAATGCAATCGTGTTCGTTGTCTGTAGCTTATGCCTGCCCATACCATAAACCCACTGCCATGGGGCACTGTACCCACACGACGCCATATGTCTGCCATCTGCCCAGTACAGTTGAAAATGGGATTTATCCGTGAAGAGCACACTTTTCCAGTGTGCCTGTGGCCATCGAAGGTGAGCATTTACCACTGAAGTTGGTTAAGATGCCAAACTGCAGTCAGGTCAAGACCCTGGTGAGGACGACGAGCACGCAGATGAGCTTCCCTAAAATGGTTTCTGACAGTTTGTGCAGAAACTATTTGGTTGTGCAAACCCATAGTTTCATCAGCTGTCCAGGTGGCTGGTCTCAGACGATCCCGCAAGTGTAGAAGCCGGATGTGGAGGTCCTGGTCTGGCGTGGTTACACGTGGTCTGCGGTTGTGAGGCCGGTTGAACGTACTGCCAAAATCTCTAAAACGACATTGGAGGCGGCTTATGGTAGAGAAACAAGCATTCAATCCTCTGGCAACAGCTCTGGTGGACATTCCTGCAGTCAGCATGCCAATTGCATGCTCCCTCAAAACTTGAAACATCTGTGGCATTGTGTTGTGTAGCAAATTATAGAGTGGCCTTTTATTGTCCCCAGCACAGCCGCCTGTGTAATGATCATGCTGTTTAATCAGCTTCTTGATATGCCCCACCTGTCAGGTGGATAGATTATCTTGGCAAAGAAGAAATGCCCACTAACAGTGATGTAAACCAATTTGTAAAAATAAAAATGTAGAACATTTTGAACTTTTCTGCAATCTTTTATTTCTTGACGCTACAAGGGACAATGAAACCAATGAGCAGTGCAATCAACATAGAGCCCTCCTGAAGAGAAAGGTCTTCAGTCCCACTTTTTAGGCTCGATTGATATAATTATAATCTGCTACTATCTGTCATCTGTTGTGAAAGAAGTACACACATATTTATAATAAAATAAGCATGTATTATTTATTATTTATTCAACATTATTAAGGCATGTATACAGACGTGTGTATTATCACTGTCTGTACTTTAAAGGCAATGTGCAAAATAACTTTCTATTATAATACAGTATTTACAAAATACATATTTCAAAAAATATTTACACAATGCCTCTAAGGCAATGGAAGAACATCGCAACACTGAATCAGTGTTGAAGTTTTGTGTCCACGTAACAGGAATTCTATAGGCTTGGGAGAGGAAAAGGCTAGTAGTACTGAGGCTTACTGGGAACTGAAATCCTGAGCCTGGTGCAAGGTGAAAAGGTGGAGCATTTCCGTAATGCTTACCTGATAGTTCCTTTGTTCTATGCTCATGGTACAGAATCAACTATAACTATATACAACTACATTTTAGTAACTTTGCGTTATACATTACATGTTCAAATCTGCCCTTATAGAATGATGCATTATTCTTACAGTGCTACACACTTATTTTGGTTTGCAACTGTCTCCCACGTACTTTTAAATTCTTATTCTTATTCTTATTCTTCTTCTAAGAAATATTGACAGAAATCACTTTCTATTAGTAATTGAACAGACTGAGTGACTCTAACTTCAACCATAAAATTAGACCTACAGTATGAGGTATGGGGAGTTTCTGGTTTGACAGCTTTAAACCACACACAGGTCACAATGATCTTTTTTCATTCTGAGTTACAGTATTACACTAATGCTGTACTGTACAGCACTGTAACGTTAAGTGCCATGTCTATGTACTTGAACCAGTCTATCATTTCCAAGCATTTCTGCTACAGAGAAGGACCTCTACAGATCATTACCGGGCTCAATTCCCATGATGCTTTATATCATGTCTGATGTCTCAGTCCTGTGAAGCATTGTTGTTGTTGATGACTTTCCTCTTGCGCAATGACACCAGGTCATAGAAGGGATCCTTGGTGATACTTGCTCTGAGGGAAAGACAGAGAGAAGAATAAGACAAGTGTCCAAATGATAATCATCAAGTTCACTTTATCCTATTGATTGCCAGTTGTGTCCTGGTGCCCGGACACAACTGTCATTTGGGATGTCATGTGTGAAGTGTATGGCGTGTAGTACAGGTATGTGTTAAGCCTGGGTTGAGGTGTCTGACCTGATGGAGCCTATCCAGTCATCTCTCTCATCTGCTGTGGCTGCACTCATCCTGTAGTACTGGTGTTTCCCCTCCACCACCCTGCCTCCGTTCTCTGTCTTGCACGCCTTGATCTTCTGCCCTCTGGGGTTGTAGATCTCTAGACAATACTGCTCACAATGAAGCACACACATGCATACAAATGTTCACAAAACACCTGCCCAAGCCAAATTACTGGTAATAACTTCTTTTTTTTTTAAAGGAAATGATCCCATAGTATATTGGTCTAATTACTCCTAATCTTCCAGTTAAAACCTTCCTTTCTCATACGGAGGCTATGAGTCATACAGTGCCGTGACAGCTAAGAGAGTAGCTTCTGTAAATGTGACTTCTGCACAGACTATGAGACTGAAACACCATAGAACAGGTGGCACTGCCATAAACCTTAGAAAGAAGTATGCAGTCAGTGGAATACACTGTACCTGTTTGGTAGAGTCTTCTATCTCTCTTACACTGAGGTTCTCAAGGGGAATGATCCCAATGGGGTCTTTATCCTGAGGGAGGAGGAGAGAGAGATGCGTTGGTCAAGAACTATCACTTAGCAGTAACTACTAACATCTTTTATCCTAAATTACATTACTGGCAAACCCTATAACAAAGTTGGGGGTATAGCATACTCACTGTGGTATACTCAAAGTAGTACAGACAGTTGTCTGTCAAAATAAACCACCGCCTCTTCCATGTTTTCACCCTTCCTCCTGCAAAGAGGAAAGGTTAACATTTCATTACACAAATAAAACGTTTAATCATGAAACTCTCCATCCAACACGCTCCATAAAGGAAATCAGATCATTCAGTGGTAAGCTTGTTTTTAATGCTTGGTAATGGCACAATTATAAGACAATTCTCTCATCTAAAGATATTGCTAATCATCTCACCCATTTTGAGCAGCCAACCCTCTCTGTCCGGGTTGAAGAAGGTGTGTGTGAGGTCGTTCCCATCATCCTCTGGAATTTTGAACGGCTCGTTCCGAATGCTCTCATAGAGTTTCTGGATTTAATGAGGTAGTAGATGAGAGTTACTGTAACTACAGCTACAGACAACAACAACCAAATAGGGGTCACATTCTGAGAGTGGAGTTAACTCCTGACCTCTGACCCCTGAGGCCTCACCATGAGCAGGTCGTTGGGCAGGTCACCCCCGTTGTTGATGCCTCTGTTCATACTGAAGAAGCGCTCCAGAGTGGGCTTGTCCTTCACGTTGGGGTTATGGAGACTGGTGTTCAGCATGATGACGGCAAAGGACAGGATGTAGCAGGTGTCTGTTTGAAACACCCACACATTTCCTTACTGTTTGGTCAATGATATGTATTTGCATCCTTAATCAGCATCACCTTTGTGAAATGATTTGAATATGCCTCAAAATGTACTCCTCAACCCCCAACCCATCTGTCTTGCTGATCTGTCAGTGTAGGGAGTCAGCAGCATGGTAGAGGAGGCTGGTTCCTGTGAACTACAGTACTGTACAGTACCTGTTGACTGGAAGACCCCTGCATTACAGTCACAGTAGCGTGTAGCGAATGCCTCCATCATCCTATCAATCTTCTGGGCTTCTCCAGGGAGACGGAAACTCCACAGGAACTGCCTACAGGGATGAGCCAGGGAAGAGACAGGAATCAGACAGGATTGACTGTGGAAATTTATGTAATAATGAGAATATATTCATGTATGAGTGTAAGAGATACACCAGTGTAGTGCAGCACTAACCTCAGTGCCTGCACCAGATTCAGGTCGGAGAATTCGTGTAGTTCTACAAAGGCTTTCAGAGTTTGAAGGTGCATTTCCTCCCTGCATGAACACAAACAAGAGTCAAATCAGTGATATAGAGATTATTTAGTTAATGAGTGGTTATGACAGTCATCATTATCCCCATCAACAAAGCCATCATTATCCTGGTCATGTTCAGAAGCATTGTGTACCTCTCTCCTAAAAAGTTCCCAATGGCTGTCTTGTTCAGTCCTTCCTCTTTGTATAGGAACTCAGCCACTGCCTCTGCTGTCCACTCCAACAGGTCATTGTCAACCAGGTACTGAATACCCTGGAGGAAGAGGCCATGACAAGTCAATGAACATGTATGAACTTGGAAGATATGAATGCATTAACGCATATTTGTATGTGGAATAAAAAAATTGCAGAAATAATAATGAGGTCCAAAGCACTGTGATGTGCGGTAGTGGTCATGCACATATGAAATATTCTGTATGCATTGTCTGCCATTCTGAGAGAGCCACCAGAAGTAATATATCTTCTTATATCTAAACAATGCAGAGCTTCCAGCTAAAGAAACCAATGATCTGCTTGACTCGATCTCTAGCCTCTGCACACACCCACACATAGGCTTTTCTCCAGGGTGGTCATACAGGCCAGGCTTTTCTCCAGGGTGGCCATACAGGCCAGGCTTTTCTCCAGGGTGGTCATACAGGCCAGGCCTTTCTCCAGGGTGGTCATACAGGCCAGGCTTTTCTCCAGGGTGGCCATACAGGCCAGGATTTTCTGCAGGGTGGTCATACAGGCCAGGCTTTTCTCCAGGGTGGTCATACAGGCCAGGCTTTTCTCCAGGGTGGTCATACAGGCCAGGCTTTTCTCCAGGGTGGCCATACAAGCCAGGCTTTTCTCCAGGGTGGTCATACAGACCAGGCTTTTCTCCGGGGTGGTCATACAGGCCAGGCTTTTCTCCAGGGTGGTCATACAGGCCAGGCTATTCTCCAGGGTGGTCATACAGGCCAGGCTTTTCTCCAGGGTGGTCATACAGGCCAGGCTTGTCTCCAGAGTGGTCATACAGGCCAGGCTTTTCTCCAGGGTGGTCATACAGGCCAGGCTTGTCTCCAGGGTGGTCATACAGGCCAGACTTTCTCCAGGGTGGTTATACAGGCCAGGCTTTTCTCCAGAGTGGTCATACAGGCCAATCGTGTCTCCAGGGTAGTCATACAGGCCAGGCTTTTCTCCAGGGTGGTCATACAGGCCAGGCTTGTCTCCAGGGTGGTCATACAGGCCAGGCTTGTCTCCAGGGTGGTCATACAGGCCAGGCTTTTCTCCAGGGTGGTCATACAGGCCAGGCTTGTCTCCAGGGTGGTCATACAGGCCAGGCTTGTCTCCAGGGTGGTCATACAGGCCAGGCTTTTCTCCAGGGTGGTCATACAGGCCAGGCTTGTCTCCAGGGTGGTCATACAGGCCAGGCTTGTCTCCAGGGTGGTCATACAGGCCAGGCTTGTCTCCAGGGTGGTCATACAGGCCAGGCTTGTCTCCAGGGTGGTCATACAGGCCAGGCTTGTCTCCAGGGTGGTCATACAGGCCAGGCTTTTCTCCAGGGTGGTTATACAGGCCAGGCTTGTCTCCAGGGTGGTTATACAGGACAGGCTTGTCTCCAGGGTGGTCATACAGGCCAGGCTTGTCTCCAGGGTGGTCATACAGGCCAGGCTTGTCTCCAGGGTGGTCATACAGGCCGGGGGGACTTTATATTATGGTTTTGGCCTCTCGTCAGATGAGAGGAAAGGAGGGGTGTTTGTGGTTTGAGCAGGAGTGTGCGCCTCCACTTCTCTTCACGGAACAGGATGTGGTTCTCTCTCGTTTTCTCTGCCTCCGCACAGTTGCACTTCTGCACATAAGTCACGTCACTCGCTCAGCATTCATTGGTTTGTGTCAGATGATTTGTTCTGTCATCTTGCAGTTAACTATTTAAACTTCTAGCTGTGGCAAGCCTCTGTCAGTAGAGATGTGATAATTATACAGATATTTACTACTTAAATGTTATAATTGAAGCACTTCACATTTCGGTACATATCTGATCCGTATGTATTTGTGTTTAGTGTATTCCATATTGAGTAATGTTATGACTTTGTCTTACCAGAGAACCTCACCAGGAAAAACGAAGGGCTCTAATTACAGTGTGTGACATGGGCTCACCTTTTTAGGGTCCATGTTGAATTTCTTTTTCCCACTTAAGAACCTCTTGTTTCTCACAACATTTTTGCTGAAGAGAGACAAAGACAAAACATAATAAATATTGACAAAGGATAATTACACCACTTTTGCCCATGAGCGTTATACTAGCTACAGTATGTGTCCACTGCATAAGAGATGACACAGTGAGAGTGAGACAATTAAAGGAAGCTGGGGTTGTCCTGCCTGGAACATGTCTCAGTGTTTCATGCTGCTGACATATAAGAGCTTTACCACATTCCTGTAGCTGCTAGTGAAGAAACAGGAAACACACATATACAGAGGGGCCTTACAGATGGGGGGCAGAATCTGTTCTTGTTCTTGAAGACAACGCCCCCAGAGCCCACTTATAAGGACGAAGAGGTGACCACAGTAGGGGAGGGGGCGGGGGGGTTCAGGGGGTGCACCTCTACTCCCCGCGGCCTCCATGCCTTTCTTAGTCTGAGTTAGGGAGGGATAGGACGTCAGAGGAGCCTCTTTGTCAAGATGGATGTCAGGGAGTATTGTTGATCTGGTGTTTGTGCTGTGATAGATTCAAAAGAAGCTACGACACACTGCCAAGTGTTACTGTAGCTAACTCTCCCACAGAGGAAGAGGCCTACTGGTCAATGGTAACCTATCCGAATGAGCCATTGTGCAAGCTCTAACTTACTTCTCCTCGTCCGCCTCAATGTTGTGGATTTCCGTCATGACGCTGTCGATCTCCAACCTCAGCTTCTACACAAGGGGAAATGATGTCAAAGGGATGAGATGATAATGTGTGGTATTTTAGCCATAGCCGACTCAAGCCCTTGGCACATACAGAGGTACAGGGTCAGTCTACACATAAAACTGGATGTTTCTGAGATGTTGTAACTTTTGAGGGAGGCTTTTGTAAATGTAATAACTGTTGTAGGTAATGTCACAATACAGCTAGTTTTATTCTGGCAAAATGCAGTTTCATAAAGCATTTTGACTGTGCAAAAAGAGCCCTCGTTGAGAGCATGATGTACTATACCTGAATGTCATCTAATAGGTCACTCTTATGAAACTTCATGGTGTCTATCTCCTGCCTCTCCATTGAGCTAAGCATTGTGGAAGCTGTATAATTGATTATACACACAAAAACAAACATACAGACAAAACCATCATTATCATCCAATGCATAAATGAAGCAGTCAGGCAAAACCCCTGAGATCTAATTGAGACATCTTCCTGTATACACTGAAAATATCAAAGGTGTCAGAAATGTGCCTTGACAACCACCCTCACACCAACCCTAGCATACAGTAACTCAACATACTGCACTTCTCAGCACTAGCTAAATATAACTGCTGAACTTCAGCTTTTTATAGAATGAGCCCCAGTAATGTCCATTAGTAAGTGATCTGCTCTAGTCTTGTCCTCATAACAGCTTCTCACGGTTTTTAGATGAGGGTTATTCATTACTCCCTTTTCAGGTTATAACTAGACAACACAACATTAACTAGACAATACAACATTAACTAGACAATACAACATTATAACTAGACAGCACAACATTAACTAGACAATACAACATTATAACTAGACAACACAACATTATAACTAGACAAAACAACATTATAACTAGACAATACAACATTATAACTAGACAACACAACATTATAACTAGACAACACAACATTATAACTAGACAATACAACATTATAACTAGACAGCACAACATTATAAATAGACAAAACAACATTATAACTAGACAATACAACATTATAACTAGACAACACAACATTATAACTAGACAACACAACATTATAACTAGACAATACAACATTATAACTAGACAACACAACATTATAACTAGACAAAACAACATTATAACTAGACAAAACAACATTATAACTAGACAATACAACATTATAACTAGACAACACAACATTATAACTAGACAAAACAACATTATAACTAGACAAAACAACATTATAACTAGACAATACAACATTATAACTAGACAACACAACATTATAACTAGACAAAACAACATTATAACTAGACAATACAACATTATAACTAGACAAAACAACATTATAACTAGACAATACAACATTATAACTAGACAACACAACATTATAACTAGACAAAACAACATTATAACTAGACAATACAACATTATAACTAGACAACACAACATTATAACTAGACAACACAACATTATAACTAGACAATACAACATTATAACTAGACAACACAACATTATAACTAGACAACACAACATTATAACTAGACAATACAACATTATAACTAGACAACACAACATTATAACTAGACAACACAACATTAACTAGACAATACAACATTATAACTAGACAACACAACATTATAACTAGACAGCACAACCTTAACTAGACAATACAACATTATAATTAGACAACACAACATTATAACTAGACAACACAACATTAACTAGACAATACAACATTATAACTAGACAACACAACATTATAACTAGACAATACAACATTATAACTAGACAACACAACATTATAACTAGACAACACAACATTAACTAGACAATACAACATTATAACTAGGCAACACAACATTATAATGACACAATACAACATTATAACTAGACAATACAACATTAACTAGACAGTACAACCTTAACTCATAATACAACATCACCAAACTCCATCTATCTTGGCAATTAGATTGTTGAACACTATAGTGTAAGCAACACCTCTGAACGTTACTTGATAGTCAGTAATGAGAACTTGAAGTATATAAAGGCTATTTGACAACAATAAATGTCTCTATAAAGTCAGGTGATGCTATAATAAAGTGAATAACATTCATCACTGTGGTAAAAGTGATCAAAACAAACCATTTGAATCCGTTGAACACTGCTGACTTTATATATATATATATATATATATATATATATATATATATATATATATATAGGTCAAGGTAAAGAGATTGAACACACAATAGTCACTGTAGACTGTAGTGAATATCTATTGTGAAGACAGGTACTATATCAGTACACTTTCTTATTAGTGTATTTCATTTTCATTTCTCAAGTAAGATATTCACAGCAACAACTCAAACCCCCATTGTCTACTGACACTTCAACACTTCATCATCTTACATAAAGACACTCATGTATTGTTCATGGTGTTAATCCCCAGATAATATAGCCTAATTAGGGATGTTGTTAAATTGCAAAATGGACTGTAAAAACGTAAAAACCTTACATTTTCCCCAGAGGAAGCTGTCTTTTCTTTGGCTGCCCATGTTGAAGGTGTTGGAGAGAGACTGTGGCTGTACAGGAAACATGTGTCAGTGTTGAAGTCATGTAGCCTACTGCAAGAAGGGCAGTGTCAATAGCATCCTCAAAACATAATGAACTGACCACCTAAAGTCAGTGCTGTTACGGAAAAAATTTGCATATACTGCACAAGTAAAGAAGATGTGTGTGTGTGTGTGTGTGTGTGTGTGTGTGTGTGTATTGACTGGTGATACCAGTTCGAGATAGATCTAATGCACAATATCAATAATTATTCAGCAGTCAGTGTGAAAATGTAGCCAACATAAGTGACCTTAAGTCATTTGAAAATCCCTTGTGCTGAACTCAAACAAACACAGATTGAAACTCTGGGGAGACTAATAGATCAACCAACTGCTTACCTTCATAAATAGATGTATGAGGTCATGAGAGAGTAATTACGTTCTGACAACACTCATGTAGACATGTACAGTAGATGGGAAGAGTGCTTCAGGCAGGGGTGGAAGCCACTTCTGACGCCTCAAATCAAGTACCATGCACAGACCTGCGCAACTCAAACTGTCAGTGCGTTTGTAAATTCAATCTGGAGTGCCAGAGGGCGCTCAGTGTGCTCTGAGCGTTTGTTTCGCTCTTGGGGGGAGGGGCGTTCAAAGCGCACACTGGACGCTCTTGCCAATGAGTATGGTTGATCCGAGTGTTCTGACCTCACAATGGCAGTCATGCACCCAAGCTAATAGGCTAAAGTTGGCTAGCTTCCTAGCTACTTCCAGTCATGAACGAGAGAACGCCTCGATCTGACCATTTTACTCACCCTAGCAAAGCTGGTTAGGCTGTTTTCATGTTTTCTAGAGCGTTCGTGACTGTAACTTTGCTGATGGCAACAATTTAATAATTTTTCCCCGACGTTTACCGACACCGGTCATATTCAACGGGTGTTGCATGTTCGTAAATTCATCAATTACTCTGCACTACTGCACACTCAGACGAGAGTGATCTGAAATCGGAATAGATAGCAAGAGCACATTTTACGAACGCACCCCTAGGCATCAAAAGTGATTTTTATAAATCCACTACTTTTTGAAATTATATAATTCCCTGACTACTTCTTAGCTAGGTATAAAATAAGCCTTTTCAGATTTTTTATGTTCATTTGCAGATTTCTGCAACAATAAAACATAGAACTTCTGTGAGTAAAGGCTAGTTGTCAGCCCCGTTTATATAACTAGTGTGAATATAGAGTACTTGTCAAACGCTGCTCCCAGTTTCTTGATATAGGGCACCATCTAGTGAAAATAAAATGGAAGTGCATAACACTGTCATAGCCTAGGTGAAAAAAAAGTGTGTTCGCGCTGGGACAATAAAGTCATAGCCTAGATATGCTTAAATGTCAGTGTGAGTCATAATGTCAGCTTCTGAAAGCTTCACTGAGTATTTTGTTAATCAAATTTGAAGGACATTAATATCACAGTTTCACATAGGCCAACCGCATTCAACTGCGCTGCGCATGAGTAAACGCGAGAGTCGAGGCGGTGGGCAAGATAAGATAGGCAAACGTATTTCCTGCACTGTACCTGATTCTACATCGTTGTCTTGCCTACTAAGTGTAAACTCACAAGTTGTTAAATCAGCCCCTGGAAAATGCAAGCCATCAAGTGTGTGGTGGTTGGAGATGGGTAAGTTCTTTAAGTTATGTATGCGCGCATGGATTTGGGTGTGTTAAAAAGACATTTAGAAAAACTCTATTTAGCCTTCTTTCAATTGTCTATTAATTGGGAGATTAATTTTTCTCTGTGTATTGTACTACACATTCTTGTGTCAAGAGACAACTTCTGCTTTTTATGAATTAATTGAATTAATTCGTTTCATATTGCATATGGGAGCTGCAACAATTGGAATGTATGTAGTTTTTATTTCAATTTGGTTGTCATACTCTTAACAATGAGGTTATTGTATATAGTTTACACTGTTCATACTTTCCTGACAGCTGTGTTCTGTCAGCTTGATAGACATGAGGGGGGTAAAGGTTGTAAAAGGTGCCACAGTACAATCTAACCTTGTTCTACTCTGTATTAGCTAGACAAAGAAATAATACTTTCAAGTAACAGTCCTTTTGTGTACATTATTAACCTTGATGTCCAGAAACTCAATAGGTCTTTACCACAGAGTCAATACAACAACATAATGACGCCCTCAAGGCAGGAACTTCCCAGTAGAGCAAACCTCTAACTGTAAAACAGGCCACACAATTAACACTTTAAATTCCTAATTCGCATGTGCAGTTTTAACATCAGGTTGAGGAATGTATGTTGACTTGACAATGACATTGTTCAACAGCCCTTAAATCAATAATGAAGAGACAGTGTAGCAATACACACTGAATTCAGTAGACAGGAAGGAAGTGCCTACAAGCTTAGAAAAAAAGGTGCTATCTAGAACCTAAAACGGTTATACGGCTGTCCCCATAGGAGAACCCTTTGAATAACCCTTTTGGTTACTGATAGAACCCTTTTGGGTTCCATGTAAAAACCCTTTCCACAGAGGGTTCTACGTGGAACCCAAAAGGGTTCTCCTATGGGGACAGCCCAAGAACCCTTTTGGAGTGTATGCAAGATTGGTGACAAGTTGAATAAGACAAAATGGATGCTGAGATGCTAGCTGGAGATTGGGATCCGTGGGTGTAATGTCTGTAGGAGAGAGGGGATGGAGAGTAGTTGGTGATAATGAGAGCCTCAATTAAAGAGAACATTTACAAAGACACAGACAGACAGCAGTCAGTGAGGTCAATGCAGCCTTTTCCTGTTCTCCGTTCGTTAAACCTCTTCTCGTTTTGTAAAAGAGAAGTTCTGTTATGCTGCTTTTATCCTCCAGTTTTAGTTTTGAAGTTCCTCTTTAGTCTGTGGTGCACTCTGTCTGCACAGTCTCATGGTTAATAAAGGAACCAAAGCACAGCTGCCACCTGTAACACAGTCACCTTAACACCCACAACACCATTCTCCTACACGGTCGATGCAAAGACCAAAGACACCTTTTTGCTTGTTCTTTGTATTTCGACAAAGTGCAGTTACATGTATACAGCAAATGGCCTGTATTCAACAGGAAGTTTCAACAGGAAGCTTTAGAATAGTAAGTGAAGTGGATTTACACCCAGTAGCAGAATGGCATTTCATCATGGGTCCCTGATCTGTACTACACAGAAATGCATAATTATGAATACGAATGTCATTCTCTTTTTATTTTTATTTTTTATTTCACCTTTATTTAACCAGGTAGGCAAGTTGAGAACAAGTTCTCATTTACAATTGCGACCTGGCCAAGATAAACCAAAGCTTTACAACAACACAGAGTTAGTTACACATGGAGTAAAACAAACATACAGTCAATAATACAGTAGAAACAAGTCTATATACGATGTGAGCAAATGAGGTGAGATAAGGGAGGTAAAGGCAAAAAAAGTCCATGGTGGCAAAGTAAATACAATATAGCAAGTAAAACACTGGAATGGTAGATTTGCAGTGGAAGAATGTGCAAAGTAGAAATAAATAGGTACACAAGTAGAAATATGCATATTTGTGTATCATTCTACACACTGGCTATTTTGTTTATGAGCTCCGCCACCAAACAAAACTACATTTTGTTGCTCTGGACCGGACCAAGTCTGAACCAATTATAGAATTCTAAGTTTCACAAGTTTGGAAATTAAAGTACAGAACAGTAATTAATGGGATATTTTTGACTGTGCTCATTTGACAATATCACAATATTATTTTTGGGCTAGTTGGCTGTACCTGAAATAAAACTCCAGTGTTTTAAAGAAAATGGGGAGCCAATTTGTTTTCAGCACTTTTATTTCCATGAATGATAAAAAAAACAACTTGTTTTCTCATGGCTCTCTCATGTCCTTCTGCAGCAGACATATGGTGAGCAATATGTTTTGACCATGAAATCGCAATAAAATCACAGTATTGAATTGCAATACATATAGAATTGTGAGGATCATGAAAATTGCAATACATAATGTATTGGCACCTAAGTATCGTGATAATATCGTATCGCGAGGTCCCTGGCAATTCCCAGCTCTACACAGTAGAGTTCAGTACAGTACAGTACAGTGTCGTAGAGTAAATTACAGTGTAGTAGAGTATAGTACAGTACATTATAGTGTACTCAACTCTAGTGTGTTCTACTGTGTATTGTACTGAACTCTACTCCACTCTATTCTACTACACTGTACTGTACTGAACTATACGCAACTATTATTTACTGTAATGTACTGACCTATACTCAACTATTATTTACTGTACTGTACTGTACTGACCTATACTCAACTATTATTTACTGTACTGTACTGACCTATACTCAACTATTATTTACTGCACTGTACTGTACTGTACTGACCTATACTCAACTATTATTTACTGTACTGTACTGTACTGACCTATACTCAACTATTCTTTACTGTACTGTACTGAATTATACTCAACTATTCTTTACTGTACTGTACTGAACTATACGCAACTATTATTTACTGCACTGTACTGAACTATACTGAACTATTCTTTACTGTACTGTACTGAACTATACGCAACTATTATTTACTGTACTGTACTGTACTGACCTATACTCAACTATTATTTACTGTACTGTACTGTACTGACCTATACTCAACTATTATTTACTGTACTGTACTGACCTATACTCAACTATTATTTACTGTACTGTACTGTACTGACCTATACTCAACTATTATTTACTATACTGTACTGTACTGACCTATACTCAACTATTATTTACTGTACTGTACTGTACTGTACTGACCTATACTCAACTATTATTTACTGTACTGTACTGACCTATACTCAACTATTATTTACTGTACTGTACTGACCTATACTCAACTATTATTTACTGTACTGTACTGTACTATACGCAACTATTATTTACTGTACTGTACTGACCTATACTCAACTATTATTTACTGCACTGTACTGTACTGACCTATACGCAACTATTATTTACTGTACTGTACTGGCCTATACTATTATTTACTGCACTGTACTGACCTATACTCAACTATTATTTACTGTACTGTACTGACCTATACTCAACTATTATTTACTGTAATGTACTGACCTATACTCAACTATTATTTACTGTACTGTACTGACCTATACTCAACTATTATTGACTGTACTGTACTGTACTGACCTATACTCAACTATTATTTACTGTACTGTACTGACCTATACTCAACTATTATTTACTGTACTGTACTGTACTGTACTGACCTTTACTCAACTATTATTTACTGTACTGTACTGACCTATACTCAACTATTATTTACTGTACTGTACTGTACTGACCTATACTCAACTATTATTTACTGTACTGTACTGACCTATACTCAACTATTCTTTACTGTACTGTACTGACCTATACTCAACTATTCTTTACTGTACTGTACTGAATTATACTCAACTATTCTTTACTGTACTGTACTGAACTATACGCAACTATTATTTACTGTACTGTACTGAACTATACGCAACTATTATTTACTGTACTGTACTGTACTGACCTATACTCAACTATTATTTACTGTACTGTACTGTACTGACCTATACTCAACTATTATTTACTGTACTGTACTGACCTATACTCAACTATTATTTACTGTACTGTACTGTACTGACCTATACTCAACTATTATTTACTGTACTGTACTGACCTATACTCAACTATTATTTACTGTACTGTACTGACCTATACTCAACTATTATTTACTGTACTGTACTGTACTGACCTATACTCAACTATTATTTACTGTACTGTACTGACCTATACTCAACTATTATTTACTGTACTGTACTGAACTATACTCAACTATTATTTACTGTAATGTACTGTACTGTACTGAACTATACGCAACTATTATTTACTGTACTGTACTGACCTATACTCAACTATTATTTACTGCACTGTACTGTACTGACCTATACTCAACTATTATTTACTGTACTCTACTGGCCTATACTATTATTTACTGCACTGTACTGACCTATACTCAACTATTATTGACTGTACTGTACTGACCTATACTCAACTATTATTTACTGTAATGTACTGACCTATACTCAACTATTATTTACTGTACTGTACTGTACTGTACTGACCTTTACTCAACTATTATTTACTGTACTGTACTGACCTATACTCAACTATTATTTACTGTACTGTACTGTACTGACCTATACTCAACTATTATTTACTGTACTGTACTGACCTATACTCAACTATTCTTTACTGTACTGTACTGACCTATACTCAACTATTCTTTACTGTACTGTACTGAATTATACTCAACTATTCTTTACTGTACTGTACTGAACTATACGCAACTATTATTTACTGTACTGTACTGAACTATACGCAACTATTATTTACTGTACTGTACTGTACTGACCTATACTCAACTATTATTTACTGTACTGTACTGTACTGACCTATACTCAACTATTATTTACTGTACTGTACTGACCTATACTCAACTATTATTTACTGTACTGTACTGTACTGACCTATACTCAACTATTATTTACTGTACTGTACTGTACTGACCTATACTCAACTATTATTTACTGTACTGTACTGACCTATACTCAACTATTATTTACTGTACTGTACTGTACTGACCTATACTCAACTATTATTTACTGTACTGTACTGACCTATACTCAACTATTATTTACTGTACTGTATTGTACTGACCTGACCTATACTCAACTATTATTTATTGTACTGTACTGACCTATACTCAACTATTATTTACTGTACTGTACTGACCTATACTCAACTATTATGTACTGTACTGACCTATACTCAACTATTATTTACTGTACTGTTCTGACCTATACTCAACTATTATTTACTGCACTGTACTGTACTGTACTGAACTATACGCAACTATTATTTACTGTACTGTACTGACCTATACTCAACTATTATTTACTGTACTGTACTGTACTGAACTATACGCAACTATTATTTACTGTACTGTACTGACCTATACTCAACTATTATTTACTGTACTGTACTGAACTATACTCAACTATTATTTACTGTACTGTACTGTACTGAACTATACGCAACTATTATTTACTGTACTGTACTGACCTATACTCAATTATTTACTGTACTGTACTGAACTATACTCAACTATTATTTACTGTACTGTACTGTACTGACCTATACTCAACTATTATTTACTGTACTGTACTGACCTATACTCAACTATTATTTACTGTACTGTACTGTACTGACCTATACTCAACTATTATTTACTGTACTGTACTGACCTATACTCAACTATTATTTACTGTACTGTATTGTACTGACCTGACCTATACTCAACTATTATTTACTGTACTGTACTGACCTATACTCAACTATTATTTACTGTACTGTACTGACCTATACTCAACTATTATGTACTGTACTGAACTATACGCAACTATTATTTACTGTACTGTACTGACCTATACTCAACTATTATTTACTGCACTGTACTGTACTGACCTATACTCAACTATTATTTACTGTACTCTACTGGCCTATACTATTATTTACTGCACTGTACTGACCTATACTCAACTATTATTGACTGTACTGTACTGACCTATACTCAACTATTATTTACTGTAATGTACTGACCTATACTCAACTATTATTTACTGTACTGTACTGACCTATACTCAACTATTATTGACTGTACTGACCTATACTCAACTATTATTGACTGTACTGTACTGTACTGACCTATACTCAACTATTATTTACTGTACTGTACTGACCTATACTCAACTATTATTGACTGTACTGTACTGTACTGACCTATACTCAACTATTATTTACTGCACTGTACTGACCTATACTCAACTATTATTTACTGTACTGTACTGACCTATACTCAACTATTATTTACTGTACTGTACTGTACTGTACTGACCTTTACTCAACTATTATTTACTGTACTGTACTGACCTATACTCAACTATTATTTACTGTACTGTACTGTACTGACCTATACTCAACTATTATTTACTGTACTGTACTGACCTATACTCAACTATTCTTTACTGTACTGTACTGACCTATACTCAACTATTCTTTACTGTACTGTACTGAATTATACTCAACTATTCTTTACTGTACTGTACTGAACTATACGCAACTATTATTTACTGTACTGTACTGAACTATACGCAACTATTATTTACTGTACTGTACTGTACTGACCTATACTCAACTATTATTTACTGTACTGTACTGTACTGACCTATACTCAACTATTATTTACTGTACTGTACTGTACTGACCTATACTCAACTATTATTTACTGTACTGTACTGACCTATACTCAACTATTATTTACTGTACTGTACTGTACTGACCTATACTCAACTATTATTTACTGTACTGTACTGACCTATACTCAACTATTATTTACTGTACTGTATTGTACTGACCTGACCTATACTCAACTATTATTTACTGTACTGTACTGACCTATACTCAACTATTATTTACTGTACTGTACTGACCTATACTCAACTATTATGTACTGTACTGACCTATACTCAACTATTATTTACTGTACTGTTCTGACCTATACTCAACTATTATTTACTGCACTGTACTGTACTGTATTGAACTATACGCAACTATTATTTACTGTACTGTACTGACCTATACTCAACTATTATTTACTGTACTGTACTGTACTGAACTATACGCAACTATTATTTACTGTACTGTACTGACCTATACTCAACTATTATTTACTGTACTGTACTGAACTATACTCAACTATTATTTACTGTACTGTACTGTACTGTACTGAACTATACGCAACTATTATTTACTGTACTGTACTGACCTATACTCAACTATTATTTACTGCACTGTACTGTACTGACCTATACTCAACTATTATTTACTGTACTCTACTGGCCTATACTATTATTTACTGCACTGTACTGACCTATACTCAACTATTATTGACTGTACTGTACTGACCTATACTCAACTATTATTTACTGTAATGTACTGACCTATACTCAACTATTATTTACTGTACTGTACTGACCTATACTCAACTATTATTGACTGTACTGACCTATACTCAACTATTATTGACTGTACTGTACTGTACTGACCTATACTCAACTATTATTTACTGCACTGTACTGACCTATACTCAACTATTATTTACTGTACTGTACTGACCTATACTCAACTATTATTTACTGTACTGTACTGACCTATACTCAACTATTATTGACTGTACTGACCTATACTCAACTATCATTGACTGTACTGTACTGTACTGACCTATACTCAACTATTATTTACTGCACTGTACTGACCTATACTCAACTATTATTTACTGTACTGTACTGTACTGACCTATACTCAACTATTATGTACTGTACTGTACTGACCTATACTCAACTATTATTTACTGTACTGTACTGGCCTATACTCAACTATTATTTACTGTACTGTACTGAACTATACTCAACTATTATTTACTGTACTGTACTGAACTATACTCAACTATCATTGACTGTACTGTACTGTACTGACCTATACTCAACTATTATTTACTGTACTGTACTGAACTATACTCAACTATTATTTACTGTACTGTACTGTACTGACCTATACTCAACTATTATTTACTGTACTGTACTGACCTATACTCAACTATTATTTACTGTACTGTACTGACCTATACTCAACTATTATTTACTGTACTGTAGTGACCTATACTATTATTTACTGTACTGTAGTGACCTATACTATTATTTACTGTACTGTAGTGACCTATACTATTATTTACTGTACTGTACTGAACTATACTCAACTATTATTTACTGTACTGTACTGACCTATACTATTATTTACTGTACTGTACTGGCCTATACTCAACTAGTATTTACTGTACTGTACTGGCCTATACTCAACTATTATTTACTGTACTGTAGTGACCTATACTCAACTATTATTTACTGTACTGTAGTGACCTATACTCAACTATTCTTTACTGTACTGTACTGAACTATACTGAACTATTCTTTACTGTACTGTACTGAATTATACTCAACTATTATTTACTGTACTGTACTGAATTATACTGAACTATTCTTTACTGTACTGTACTGAATTATACTCAACTATTATTTACTGTACTGTACTGAATTATACTGAACTATTCTTTACTGTACTGTACTGAACTATACTGAACTATTATTTACTGTACTGTACTGAACTACACTGAACTATTCTTTACTGTACTGTACTGTACTGAACTATTCTTTACTGTACTGTACTGAACTATACTGAACTATTCTTTACCTCACTGTACAGTACTCTACTGTAATGTACTGTACTGTGCTGTCCAAACTTTTGAACCAGTCATGCATGTCTATGTTTGGGCCAAATGAAGGCCGGTCCAGACGTCTGTGGATGTTAAAATTAAGGCCAGGTCGGACTAACAAAATGAAGCAACTTTTTAACGATCATGGACGTCCAGTGTCAGTTAGTGCTCAGTGGGTGAGGTGGCTGGTTACAGTACATGGACGTCCAGTGTCAGTTAGTGCTCAGTGGGTGAGGTGGCTGGTTACAGTACATGGACGTCCAGTGTCAGTTAGTGCTCAGTGGGTGAGGTGGCTGGTTACAGTACATGGACGTCCAGTGTCAGTTAGTGCTCAGTGGGTGAGGTGGCTGGTTACAGTACATGGACGTCCAGTGTCAGTTAGTGCTCAGTGGGTGAGGTGGCTGGTTACAGTACATGGACGTCCAGTGTCAGTTAGTGCTCAGTGGGTGAGGTGGCTGGTTACAGTACATGGACGTTCAGTGTCAGTTAGTGCTCAGTGGGTGAGGTGGCTGGTTACAGTACATGGACGTCCAGTGTCAGTTAGTGCTCAGTGGGTGAGGTGGCTGGTTACAGTACATGGACGTCCAGTGTCAGTTAGTGCTCAGTGGTGAGGTGGCTGGTTACAGTACATGGACGTCCAGTGTCAGTTAGTGCTCAGTGGGTGAGGTGGCTGGTTACAGTACATGGACGTCCAGTGTCAGTTAGTGCTCAGTGGGTGAGGTGGCTGGTTACAGTACATGGACGTCCAGTGTCAGTTAGTGCTCAGTGGGTGAGGTGGCTGGTTACAGTACATGGACGTCCAGTGTCAGTTAGTGCTCAGTGGGTGAGGTGGATGGTTACAGTACATGGACGTCCAGTGTCAGTTAGTGCTCAATGGGTGAGGTGGCTGGTTACAGTACATGGACGTCCAGTGTCAGTTAGTGCTCAGTGGGTGAGGTGGCTGGTTAC
This sequence comes from Oncorhynchus mykiss, assembly GCF_057628025.1. Taxonomy (NCBI): domain Eukaryota; kingdom Metazoa; phylum Chordata; class Actinopteri; order Salmoniformes; family Salmonidae; genus Oncorhynchus; species Oncorhynchus mykiss. The sequence continues at coordinate 84,289,383 of NC_143033.1, forward strand.
AGTACATGGACGTCCAGTGTCAGTTAGTGCTCAGTGGGTGAGGTGGCTGGTTACAGTACATGGACGTCCAGTGTCAGTTAGTGCTCAGTGGGTGAGGTGGCTGGTTACAGTACATGGACGTCCAGTGTCAGTTAGTGCTCAGTGGGTGAGGTGGCTGGTTACAGTACATGGAAAGAGAGGGGGCCCATGGGTCGGGCCATGGGTCGGTGTCAGTAAGAGCTGGTAGAGGTGACATTAACTGGAGAGAGAAGAGAGAGGGAGAGAAGAGAAAGAGAGAGGGAGTGGTTGTCCAAACTTTTCACAGAGAGAGAGAGATAGAGAGAGATAGAGAGAGATAGAGCGAGACAGAGAGAGAGAGATAGAGAGAGACAGAGAGAGAGAGACAGAGAGAGAGAGAGAGATAGAGAGAGACAGAGAGAGAGAGAGAGAGAGAGAGAGAGATAGAGACAGAGAGAGAGAGACAGAGAGAGAGAGACAGAGAGAGAGAGACAGAGAGAGAGAGAGAGATAGAGAGAGACAGAGAGAGAGAGAGAGAGAGAGATAGAGACAGAGAGAGAGAGACAGAGAGAGAGAGACAGAGAGAGAGAGACAGAGAGAGAGAGAGAGATAGAGAGAGACAGAGAGAGAGAGAGAGAGAGAGAGAGAGAGATAGAGACAGAGAGAGAGAGACAGAGAGAGAGAGACAGAGAGAGAGAGACAGAGAGAGAGAGAGAGATAGAGAGAGACAGAGAGAGAGAGACAGAGAGAGAGAGAATGACAGAAAAAGATAAATACTTTACAAAGGTACACTTCATAAGAGGTTCTATGCCCCTATCGTCCTGACTGTCACTCAGTGTCACCACCCAGTGTCACACAACTCTGACACCCCGGTCCCCCTATGTGGAGAACCCCTGTAGATCAGGAGACTAGCTTTTGAAACTGTGACGGCTTACTTGTTTGAATGCAGTCATACAGTATGTATACGTGGGGAACATAGATATGTTTTTCCTGTAGGCTACATCAAGGCAGAGGTGACAGAAACTAAATAGGACACAAATAGGCCAACAACTTCATTCTGGAGTGTGGCATTTAGGTGTAAGTGTGATTTTGACATCTATATCCTCCTCGGTTGTTTTTTGTTTTAGGCCTTCTGACTGAGTGAGAAGTGAGAGCATTTAAAATTAACTCTGCCCAGCCAGTGGTAATTAGGTTGGTCTTTGAAGTCAGATGCTGTATATGTTGGATTCCCACAGTGAAGTATCATTGAAAAGCATTCATGTGCTGTAACTTTTAACTACTGTAGCATGATTGGCACTTTTTAGTCTTTTGTTCCGTTGTAGAACTGAGTTTAAAAGTAATTGCCCTGTTAAAAGTAGAGGTCTACCGATTAATCGGAATGGACGATTAATTAGGGCCGATTTCAAGTTTTCATAACAATCGTAAATCGGTATTTTTTCGCCTAATTAAAAAAAAAAATGTATATACCTTTCTTTAACTAGGCAAGTCAGATAAGAAAACATTCTTATTTTCAATGACTGCCTAGGAACGGTGGGTTAACTGCCTTGTTCAGGGGCAGAACGACAGATTTTCACCTTGTCAGCTCGGGGGATCCACTCTTGCAACCTTACAGTTAACTAGTCCAACTCAATAAAGACCTGCCTCTCTCTCGTTGCACTCCACAAGGAGACTGCCTGTTACGCAAATGCAGTAAGCCAAGGTAAGTTGCTAGCTAGCATTAAACTTATCTTATAAAAAACATTCAATCATAATCACTATTTAGCTACACATGGTTGATGATATTACTAGATATTATCTAGCGTGTCCTGCGTAGCATATAATCTGACTGAGCATACAAGTATCTAAGTATCTGACTGAGTGGTGGTAGGCAGAAGCAGGTGCGTAACATTCATTCAAACAGCACTTTCGTGCGTTTTGCCAGCAGCTCTTCGTTGTGCGTCAAGCATTGCACTGTTTATGACTTCAAGCCTATCAACTCCCAACATGAGGCTCGTGTAACCGAAGTGAAATGGCTAGCTAGTTAGCGCGCGCTAATTGTCGTTGTGTTGCTGGTTCGAGCCCAGGGAGGAGCGAGGAGAGGGACGGAAGCTATACTGTTACACTGGCAATACTAAAGTGCCTATAAGAACATCCAATCGTCAAAGGTTAATGAAATACAAATGGTATAGAGGGAAATAGTCCTATAATTCCTATAATAACTACAACCTAAAACTTCTTACCTGGGAATATTGAATACTCATGTTAAAAGGAACCACCAGCTTTCATATGTTCTCATGTTCTGAGCAAGGAACTGAAACGTTAGCTTTCATACATAGCACATATTGCACTTTAACTTTCTTCTCCAACACTTTGTTTTTGCATTATTTAAACCAAATTGAACATGTTTCATTATTACCTTGAGGCTAAATTGATTTTATTGATGTACTATATATATTAAAATAAGTGTTAATTCAGTATTGTTGTAATTGTCATTATTACAAATAAATAAATAAAATAAATAAAAATCGTCCGATTAATCGGTATCGTTTTTTTTTGGTCCTCCAATAATCGGTATCGGCGTTGAAAAATCATAAACGGTAGACCTCTAGTTAAAAGGAATACCTTTTAGATGCACCATAGAATATAGCATTTCACGTGGTTCCATCAGGTTCATGTAGTAAGTTATCACAATGCCATCATTGGATTCAGGGCTTCCATCCACCCCTGTCCCTTGTCCATCTGTGTGTGGGGGTAAGAAGAGAGAGGGAGCCTCATGCAGGAGGAGCAGATGGAGAGTAGGAAGCACGGGGCCCCTACACTTAGACCACAGTCAACAGCATGTGTGTGTGAGTCAGAGGGTAGCAGAGATAGAGACTGCTCAATGACACACTAACTCACCACTGAGAGAGGGAAACAGACACTATCACACTATCCTGCATCTCACTCTCATATCACCTCTCTCTCTCTCTCTCTCTCTCTCTATCTCATATCACGTCTCTCTCTCTCATATCACCTCTCTGTCTCTCTCTCTCTCTCTCTCATATCACATATCTCTCTCATATCACCTCTCTCTCTCTATCTCATATCACGTCTCTCTCTCATATCACCTCTCTGTCTCTCTCTCTCTCTCTCTCTCTATCTCTCTCATGTCACCTCTCTCTTTCTCTCCCTCTCTTGACTTCAGTTAGTGTGGACAGAACTGCTTTTTTGCACCTAATATAATATACAGTAAGTTATTACTAATCATGTCTTCCACAAGGGTATAAACTATGAATGTTTCTCCAGTTCTTTTCAATGGCATCTATATCAGGTTTCTTCTACCCAACCTTGAATGCTAACCTAATGATGTTCAAGGTGGAGCCAATCTGTAGAAGAAGCTGATGGTAGCCTGCCTACGTATAGCCCGGGGTGTCACTTTCTAACCTTGCCCTAAAAATGTAACTCTGGGAGCACTCCTCAGACTAGCATTCCTTCCCTCCTGTCTGTACATGCAGGTGCGTGCTTCTTATTGGAATTTTACTGCAAAAACCTTGACTGTGTTTTTAGCTGCTGCCTGTCAGAGGTGTTTTAGAACACTGACAAGAAGCTAGAGAAAGCAGATTACTGCTTCTCATAATGTAGGCAAGTTTGAAAGAAGCCAGGCCCCATCATGCTGTTCATTCAGCACATTGTACATAGTTAGAATGTCTATGGCCATTCATCATACTGTAACAAGCAATAAAAAATATAGTATAGGCCTATAAATAGGTCAAAGGTCAGATTACCTGTTTTGAACAATGGATGCCAACAATGGACAGAGAGCAAGAGGAGTAGGAGGGAGAGGAAGAGGACGAGGGCAAAGAAGAGAAGGAAGGAGAGGCATCTCTAATGAGATTAGGGCAAAATTTGTTGATCATGTGATCAACCACGGTTTGACCATGAGAGAGGCTGGACTGAGAGTCCAGCCCAATTTGAGTCGATTTACAGTGGCGTCCATAATTCGAACTTTCAGAAATGAGAACAGGTATGCAACTATCTAATGACTATTTTAGCATTACAGTAATGTACTGTAAAATACGTATGACTTCATAGTATTGCATAAACATTTGTAACTCTAAGCCATCCATTTACTGCACTGCACTGAATGAATAAGGTTGGTTATCATGCTGTACTACATTTTTTTGTACATTGTTTACAGTTCCTATGCTGAACACATACTGTGTTTGAATTCTGTACAGAGTGGAAAGGCAAAGACATCATGGAGGACGAGGATGCTTGTTTACAGATGTACAAGATGTACAAGAGACTGCAATTATAAATATGGTCTATTTGGGGACATAGAGGTTGCCTCTGTCCAAGGTTGGATACGCCATGCTAGGAGATTCTTCCCTCGATGTTTGGCAAGAGAAAATCACATCTTGTGATGTGGCCGAAGTATCGTGGCCAGACTCAGGCCAGAGAAGAGTAGCTTAGCACTGGTGACTGCCCCCCCCCCTACCAATTCCTGTACTGCTCCCTTGGGACACCACACACACAATTGTGTTCTTTACTGTATTCTAAAGAATATACTTTTGGTTTACATATGTTTATGGTTTTGTTGTATGCTACTGTATACAACAGTAATGTTTGGCCTAATAAATATTTTCTGTTTCTACATTACATTGGTGTTTACAGTGTACTTGTTACCCCTCTCAGCAGATTACTTTCACTGTAGAACATTGTATTGAAATGTAGATATAAGCCTATGAAAGACCAAAGAGCTTTAGATTTAGAACAACAGTGTTTACATGGTATATCCAAAAATGTACTATTATGAAAGCAGTGTTTGCCATTTGATGCAAATGCTTCATTCTGACATGTGTTCATGGCATTTTGAATGCAGTGTTACATTTTGAAGTAGATGTGAGGCATTTTGCATTTTGTGTGTGCAGTTTTGAGAATTGTGTGTAGAGTTTTGAAAAAAGGAGACAGTTTTGAAAATGTGTGTAAGCCGTTGGAAAAAACTGTAAAAGAAAATGAATATGGTTTCACTTGTGACATTTTACCTCAATATGAAAACAGCTACAGTATCTCACATGTGAAAATGCAGTTTTCACATGTGAAACTGCGAATTTGACATGTGTTTTTTGAGTAAGAGAAAGGAGTTACTCTGACAGCTGGCAGCTACCCTGTATAATGACTATAGGTTCTCTCAGTGTGTGCTAGAGTAAATGTGTGTGTGTGTGTGTGTGTGTGTGTGTGTGTGTGTGTGTGTGTGTGTGTGTGTGTGTGTGTGTGTGTGTGTGTGTGTGTGTGTGTGTGTGTGTGTGTGTGTGTGTGTGTGTGTGTGTGTGTGTGTGTGTTCGTGCGCACGAGAGTGTTTCAATGTGCTATTGCAGCAAGAAAATGTGTGTGTATGTGTTGGCACACAACTGATTGCCCAATGTCTGTTTCAGTGCTGTGGGAAAGACATGCCTGCTCATCAGCTACACAACCAACGCCTTCCCTGGAGAGTACATCCCCACAGTGTAAGTACTGGACCACAGACAGACACAGTGGACATGATATGGCTGGTACAGTGACAAATGTGTGGGCTGAATGGACAAACATCATACAAAATGCAACCAATAACCAGAAATAGGAAACAATATTATATTCACAATAATTCTAGGGATTGGTATGCTAGATATTGACTTTACTTTCACAAACACCTATGGTATGCAGTTTTTATACATTCAGTGGCCCGTTTATTAGGTACACTATCAAGTACGGGGTCGGACCCCACTTTACCTTCAGAACAGCCTGAATTCTTTGGGGCATGGCGTTCAATTGTTGATCAATTGGTGTCAAGGGACCTAACGTGTGCCAGGAAAACATTCCCTACACCAGTACCGTTAACACCAGGCTGGATGGGTCCATTGATTCAAGTTGTCTTGATGCCTGTCTGCCTGCTTTATATAGCAAGCCACGACCATGTGACTCACTGTCTGTAGGAGCGATCCATTTTCGTGAACGGGGTGGTGCAACTAATAAACTGTATACTGTTTATTCTGTGTAAGGTTTTCCACTGTGATATGTTCTAGATGTAATGGACTCATTTGTCTTGCAGGTTTGATAACTACTCAGCCAATGTGATGGTGGACAGTAAGCCAGTGAACCTGGGACTGTGGGATACAGCAGGACAGGAGGACTATGACAGACTCAGACCTCTGTCCTATCCTCAGACGGTAACACACACACACATACAGATTCTCTATTACAAATTATATACAGTGGGGTCCGGAATTATTGACACCCTTGATAAAGATGAGCAGTAATGACTGTATACTGTCCAATTAATAATGGATGCTGCCATGATTATGAATAATCCTGAATGAATCGTGAATAATGATGAATGAGAAAGTTAGAGGATCAAAAATCATAGCCCCAAAACATGCTAACCTCCCCTGTTGTTGGTAATGTCTTGGGGGTATGATCTTTGACCCTCTGTAACTTTCTCATTCATCATTATTCACGATTCATTCAGGATGTAAGCTGTTGACTACTTTATTTATAAGAATCTTTAGGGGTGTCTTTAAATTTGACGACTACTTTTTTGAGAAAAACGTAATATTACTAGTTAAACTAAATCTCTTTTAGCAATTGTATTAGCATAAAATAATATAATTCCCACGTTGTTTGGAGCACACAATGTAGTTCAGTATTTGCATACTGCATTTTATATAGTCATCATCGCTCATATTTATCAAAAGAGTCAATCATTTTGGACCCCACGTCTTCCACTACTCTGATACACCTTTCTAACCTTCGGTACTATGTTTGTCCCCTAGGATGTGTTCCTCATCTGTTTCTCTCTGGTGAGCCCAGCATCGTTTGAGAACGTCAGAGCCAAGGTGAGTGGATGCTGTGTGATCTTCATGGCTGTTGTGCTACAGTGTATAGGTACATATAGTATGCAATACACACATATTCTATTTGATCCGCCGCCGCCGGTAAAATGCCTGTCAAGATTAAGATAATGAAGTGAGTCTAAACACATAGAGAAATCAATCCATTTCAAAAGGATAGGCTACTCTGGTTTACCTGCTTTCAATAGAACATCCAAGTGTACCCTATAATAAAACAAACATATTGCAGATTCGGGCATTTACGGTACAGTAATAGGATATGGACAATATCCTAACTATGTCTGAGTAATGCTATTGTCAACAGTTGTTTTGTGATCTGCTGCTTTCAGCTCTACCTATTGTTGCAGAGGCCATGGGTTTAGTCGCTTCAGTCAGACAGTCATGAATAAAATATTTCAAATCCAAGGGCTAGAACAGCACATCTATTCAGGTAGCACCTTGCATCCCGTTGGATTCCAATGAACCTCACTCCATTTGGATAGGAAATAGAGATCTGTTCATCAATAGAAATCATATTCAATCATATTCATTCAGGTTTACGTCAGAGAGAAGTAATCATCTCTTCTTTAACGGAGTCAAACATGGATGTCCCATGTGAACTTAACTCGCCTAATGAACGATGAGACCTCTACCTACTCCCCCAGGTAACTGTCAGGGTCTGTGCCTTTTCACTGCACGGGGCACACAGTTCACATGTCACCTTGGCAGCTCTCAGCTACTGCTGAACGAAGCTGTCCTTGAGCCCTCTATCGCTCTACTGCCATTCTGATGGAAAGGAGAATATAGGAATTGTCCCATTCTGTCTCTCCATCTCCATCTCTCCAGAAGTCATGGGTTTGAAACTGACACACTACTATAGAAGTTGAATTCACATCAAAGAGTTATAATATCACCAAAAAAGCCTGCCAAACATTACTTTCAAACACTTTTATTGTTGATTCTTCTCATACCATTGCCTCAGCCATAGGCTTTGTCAAGAAGTTCTGGGAAATGGTTAAAGACCTGGAGAATAAACCCTCCTCCTCACCAAGAGAGTACCTCAAGGCTTGATCCTAGGTCCCACGCTCTTCTCAATTTACATCAACAACAAATCAAATAAAATTTTATTTGTCACATACACATGGTTAACAGATGTAAATGCGAGTGTAGCGAAATACTTGTGCTTCTAGTTCCGACAATGCAGTAATAACCAACAAATAATCTAACCTAACAATTCCACAACTACTACCTTATACACACAAGTGTACAGGGATAAAGAATATGTACATACAGATATATGAATGAGTGATGGTACATAACGGCATAGGCAAGATGCAGTAGATGGTATAGAGTACAGTATATACATCTGAGATGAGTAATGTATGGTATATAAACATAACGTGGCATAGTTTAAAGTGGCTAGTGATACAAGTATAACACAAAGATGGCAAGATGCAGTAGATGATATAGAGTACAGTATATACATATACATATGAGATGAGTAATGTAGGGTATGTAAACATTATATTAAGTGGCATTGTTTAAAGTGGCTAGTGATACATTTTTTACATCAATTTCCATCAATTCCATTATTAAAGTGGCTGGAGTTGAGTCAGTATGTTGGCAGCAGCCACTCAATGTTAGTGGTGGCTGTTTAACAGTCTGATGGCCTTGAGATATAAGCTATTTTTCAGTCTCTCGGTCCCTGCTTTGATGCACCTGTACTGACCTTGCCTTCTGGATGATAGCGGGGTGAACAGGCAGTGGCTCGGGTGGTTGTTGTCCTTGATGATCTTTATGGCCTTCCTGTGACATCGGGTGATGTAGGTGTCCCGGAGGGCAGGTAGTTTGCCCCCGGTGATGCGTTGTGCAGACCTCACTACCCTCTGGAGAGCCTTACGGTTGTGGGCGGAGCAGTTGCCGTACCAGGCGGTGATACAGCCCGGCAGGATGCTCTCGATTGTGCATCTTTAGAAGTTTGTGAGTGCTTTTGCTGACAAGCCGAATTTCTTCAGCCTCCTGAGGTTGAAGAACGCTGTCTGTGTGGGTGGACCAATTCAGTTTGTCCGTGATGTGTACGCCGAGGAACTTGAAACTTACTACCCTCTCCACTCCTGTCCCGTCGATGTGGATAGGGGGGTGCTCCCTCTGCTGTTTCCTGAAGTCCACAATCATCTCCTTTGTTTTGTTGACGTTGAGTGTGAGGTTATTTTCCTGACACCACACACCGAGGGCCCTCACCTCCTCCCTGTAGGCCGTCTCGTCGTTGTTGGTAATCAAGCCTACCACTGTAGTGTCTTCCGCAATCTAGATGATTGAGTTGGAGGCGTGCATGGCCACACATTCGTGGGTGAACAGGGATTACAGGAGAGGGCTGAGAACGCACCCTTGTGGGGCCCCAGTGTTGAGGATCAGCGGGGTGGAGATGTTGTTACCTACCCTCACCACCTGGGGGCGGCCCGTCAGAAAGTCCAGTACCCAGTTGCACAGGGCGGGGTCGAGACCCAAGGTCCCGAGCTTGATGACGAGTTTGGAGGGTACTATGGTGTTAAATGCTGAGCTGTAGTCGATGAACAGCATTCTCACATAGGTATTCCTCTTGTCCAGATGGGTTAGGGCAGTGTTCAGTGTGGTTGCGATTGCGTTGTCTGTGGACCTATTGGGGCGGTAAGCATATTGGAGTGGGTCTAGGGTGTCAGGTAGTGTGGAGGTGATATGGTCCTTGACTAGTCTCTCAAAGCACTTCATGATGACAGAAGTGAGTGTTACGGAGCGGTAGTCGTTTAGCTCAGTTACCTTAGCTTTCTTGGGAACGGGAACAATGGTGGCCCTCTTGAAGCATGTTGGAACAGCAGACTGGGATAAGGATTGATTGAATATGTCTGTAAACACACCAGCCAGCTGGTCTGCGCATGCTCTGAGGACGCAGCTGGGGATGCCGTCTGGGCCTGCAGCCTTGCGAGGGTTAACACGTTTAAATGTTTTACTCACGCCGGCTGCAGTGAAGGAGATCCCGCAGGTTTTGGTAGTGGCCCGTGTCAGTGGCACTGTATTGTCCTCAAAGCGAGCAAATAAGTTATTTAGTCTGCCTGGGAACAAGACATCCTGGTCTGCGACGGGGCTGGTTTTCTTTTTGTAATCCGTGATTGACTGTAGACCCTGCCACATACCTCTTGTGTCTGAGCCGTTTAATTGCGACTCTACTTTGTCTCTATACTGACACTTAGCTTGTTTGATTGCTTTGCGGAGGGAATAGCTACACTGTTTGTATTCGGTCGTGTTTCCAGTCACCTTGCCCTGGTTAAAAGCAGTGGTTTGCGCTTTCAGTTTTGCGCGAATGCTGCCATCAATCCACGGTTTCTGGTTTGGGAATGTTTTAATCGTTGCTGTGGGTATAACATTGCCAATGCACTTTCTAATGAACTCGCTCACCGAATCAGCGTATTTGTCAATGTTGTTGTTGGATGCAATGCGGAACATATCCCAATCCACGTGATCGAAGCAGTCTTGAAGCGTGGAATCAGATTGGTCGGACCAGCGTTGAACAGACCTGAGCGCAGGTGCTTCCTGTTTTAGTTTCTGTCTGTAGGCTGGAAGCAACAAAATGGAGTCGTGGTCAGATTTTCCGAAAGGAGGGTGGGGTAGGGCCTTATATGCGTCGCGGAAGTTAGAATAACAATGATCCAGGGTTTTACCAGCCCTGGTAGCACAATCGATATGCTGATAGAATTTAGGGAGTCTTGTTTTCAGATTAGCCTTGTTGCTAGATTACGGAAACATAATTTATTGATTGGCAGGTAAGGGTGCTCTCGAGCGGCTAGGTGTTCTTTACCATTCGGCCATCAGATTTGCCACCAATGCTTCTTATAGGACACATCACTGCACTCTATACTCCTCTGTAAACTGGTCATCTCTGTATACCCGTCTCAAGACCCATTGGTTGATGCTTATTTATAAAACCCTCTTAGGCCTCACTCCCCCCTATCTGAGATACCTACTACAACCATCATCCTCCACATACAGCACCCGTTCTGCCATTCACATTCTGTTAAAGGTCCCCAAAGCACACACATCCCTGGATCGCTCCTCTTTTCAGTTCGCTGCAGCTAGCGACTGGAATGAGCTGCAACAAACACTCAAATTGGACAGTTTAATCTCAATCTCTTAATTCAAAGACTCAATCATGGACACGCTTACTGCCAGTTGTGGCTGCTTTGTGTGATGTATTGTTGTCTCTACCTTCTTGCCCTTTGTGCTGTTGTCAGTGCCCAATAATGTTTGTACCATGTTTTGTGCTGCTACCATTTTGTGTTGCTACCATGTTGTTGTTATGTTGTGTTGCTGTCATGCTGTGTTGTCATGTGTTTGCTGCCTTGCTATGTTGTTGTCTTAAGTCTCTCTTTATGTAATGTTGTGTTGCCTCTAATGTTGTGATGTGTGTTTTGTCCTATATTTATATTGTTTTTATTTTAATTTTTAATCCCAGGCCCCCGTCCCCGCAGGAGGCCTTTTGCCTTTTGGTAGGCTGTCATTGTAAATAAGAATTTGTTCTTAACTGACTTTCCTAGCTAAATAAAGGTTAAATAAAATAAATACAATTTAAAAAATGACAGCTAAGTGTCTGACTCCTCTGACTTCACAGTCAACCATTTGAATTGATCTGATTAGTTTGGGAACTGTCAGTGTTGGAGAGGACAGCATTATATCAAGAGCAGTGGAGGCCAAAAGACAATGAAGTTTGATAAATCTGCTTTACTTAATATGACATTGTCAAAACAACCCTATAATGGTCCAGAGTGGTCTGAAGGCAGGTCTGGTAGGTCGCTGCAAAGTATTAATGTGTCATTTATTCTACTACATAGATTTCAAGTGCTCAAACTAAGAAGGAGGGGAAAGAAAAATGCTCTTGCTATTGGCAATTATTGAAAAGACCAGTGTCCATTCCAATTTGTGCCATTTCGAATTGCACCGCTTTCCCAAATGACTTTACTCAGCCCTTTAATTTATGATTAGCTTCAAACAATAGCAATCTTGCTTCTCCAGCCCTTATGCAAATGTTTGCCACTTTTTACATTTCAAGAACAAACCTCTTTAGTTGTTTTCCCTCCTCTCTCCATCTTTCTCAGTCTGTTTTTTCATGGCATGTTCCCAATGAGTCTCCATGGTAACATTGACCATGTATGCAAATGGAGCCTTAATAGATTACCAGGCTTTCAGGTGACATTAGGATCTATTTAACATGGAAGGTAGGCTACAGACTGTGTGGGGGAAGAGTCACAGCCAGAGTCACAGCCATGTAGCATGTTGCTCACACTAACCCACCCATGTCACTCTGGTATTTGCCTGTCAAAAGGAGATTCAATTGACCTGTGTTATCTCTGATTATTGCCACGGTCCAGTTTTATTTGTTAAAGTGACATCTCTTACCTGTCCTGGTATATAGAAAAGCATCCTTTCATCTCTCTTCCACAGAGTCTGTAGGGTCAGGGCAGAGGTAACCCCTTAGTTCCTGAATAGTGAAAGCCTTTTATTGTAAAGCTGCTCTTCTCCAATGAGTCCTCCTAAGGAGCTAAGACTCTGTGAGATCAACCACAGTCCTTTGTGTGGCATTCAAGGTTTGATGGCAGGAAGGCCAAAGAGTGCAGAGGAGTGGGTGTTTGTCCCCATAGACAATGACTAAATAATGGCTACCCTGCAATGAAAGAGAGACAGACACGAGAGGCAGAAAAACCTTGGTACCAATGGCAATGGTACCGAGAATGCAATGGTACCAAGAATTCTTGATGCATTTTTCACAGAATGTAGTGTGTGTGTGTTTTCTCGGTAGACTTGGTGAAATACCTGAAATGTGTGTGTGTGTGTGTGTGTGCATACAGTACAGTGGGGCAAAAAAGTATTTAGTCAGCCACCAATTGTGCAAGTTCTCCCACTTAAAAAGATGAGAGAGGCCTGTAATTTGCATCATAGGTACACTTCAACTATGACAGACAAAATGAGGAAAAAAATCCAGAAAATCACATTGTAGGATTTTTTATGAATTTATTTGCAAATTATGGTGGAAAATAAGTATTTGGTCACCTACAAACAAGTAAGATTTCTGGCTCTCACAGACCTGTAACTTCTTCTTTAAGAGGCTCCTCTGTCCTCCACTCGTTACCTGTATTAATGGCACCTGTTTGAACTTATTATCAGTATTAAAGACACCTGTCCACAACCTCAAAAAGTCACACTCCAAACTCCACTATGGCCAAGACCAAAGAGCTGTCAAAGGACACCAGAAACAAAATTGTAGACCTGCACCAGGCTGGGAAGGCTGAATCTGCAATAGGTAAGCAGCTTGGTTTGAAGAAACCAACTGTGGGAGCAATTATTAGGAAATGGAAGACATACAAGACCACTGATAATCTCCCTCGATCTGGGGCTCCACGCAAGATCTCACCCTGTGGGGTCAAAATGATCACAAGAACGGTGAGCAAAAATCCCAGAACCACACGGGGGGACCTAGTTAATGACCTGCAGAGAGCTGGGACCAAGTAACAAAGCCTACCGTCAGTAACACACTACGCCGCCAGGGACTCAAATCCTGCAGTGCCAGACGTGTCCCCCTGCTTAAGCCAGTACATGTCCAGGCCCGTCTGAAGTTTGCTAGAGAGCATTTGGATGATCCAGAAGAAGATTGGGAGAATGTCATATGGTCAGATGAAACCAAAATATAACTTTTTGGTAAAAACTCAACTCGTCGTGTTTGGAGGACAAAGAATACTGAGTTGCATCCAAAGAACACCATACCTACTGTGAAGCATGGGGGTGGAAACATCATGCTTTAGGGCTGTTTTTCTGCAAAGGGACCAGGACGACTGATCCGTGTAAAGGAAAGAATGAATGAGGCCATGTATCGTGAGATTTTGAGTGAAAACCTCCTTCCATCAGCAAGGGCATTGAAGATGATACGTGGCTGGGTCTTTAAGCATGACAATGATCCCAAACTTACAGAAAAAGTTTGACCTCTGTCATTGCCAACAAAGGGTATATAACAAAGTATTGAGATAAACTTTTGTTATTGACCAAATACTTATTTTCCACCATAATTTGCAAATAAATTAATTAAAAATCCTACCATGTGATTTTCTGGATTATTTTCTCTCACTTTGTCTGTCATAGTTGAAGTGTACCTATGATGAAAATTACAGGCCTCTCTCATCTTTTTAAGTGGGAGAACTTGCACAATTGGTGGCTGACTAAATACTTTTTTGCCCCACTGTATGTGCGTGCTTCACTGTCACTGTTCTCATTACTATACATTCATGCTCTATAAAAAGGAAACATTTTCAACCTTGACATTCCCTCCACTCTGCTGTAACAGCTAATGATGGCTTGCAGGATATTGTATATTGTATTGTATTATTGTATTAGAGATGCCAATAATTACTGACGTATAAACATACGTAGAGCTGTTAACCAGGTGTTAAGCAGAGAAGCTGATGAAAGGCCTCCAAATGAACAGAGGCACACTAAAATAAGCGAAGGTGACTCACTAACGTCATTCATAAGCATTCATTTCCTATTCTGCAAAAGCATACACTGCTCTCTTGTTTCTATCAGTCACTCAATGTGGAAGAATGAACTTCCTTTTTCATTGAGTGACTGATAGAAACAAGAGAGCAGCCATTTTATTTGAATAGTGTGTAATAATAATGACGGTAATGATAGTAGTAATAATAATAATAGTAATAGACAGAGTATCCTAGATTTTATGTGTGAGGAGCTATACCAGGAATCAACCTCTGCATTAACTGGCTACTCCATAATACAGTAGTAGAACCAGAGGGTAAGAGACGTAGCGAGAGGCTTGACTCTGCCCCTAAATCTGTCCACAAAATCTGTCCACAAGTAGGGATTTTTATAATGAGTGTCGAATTTCGTCAACTAAAAAATGTCATTCTAATTTGTTACGGGAGCCTTATTTGATCGAATAGACATTTTGTAATGTTTAGGTTGTTACGAATGTTCTGAAATAAGTGGACACACGTGGCATTCCTGCAACTTTGAGAAAAAATATTTTATTTTATGTGTATGTGCCCTCTCATTGGTTAGAATGTTCCCGTCTGACCCCGCCTCCTCCTGTCTGCAGTCCGCTTTGCGGACATTTATTCTCATTATTAAAGTGGTCAGTCCAGTATCTTGTCAGAATACAGATCATCTTTGGTAGAATTAAGGATGAGCTGTATCCCAGAAAAGGAAGTGAAAAGTAATTCAGTACCATGTTGACCTACTCTGTGTGTGTGTGTGTCTGTTTGCTCCCACTAGTGGTACCCTGAGGTACGACACCACTGCCCCTCCACACCCATCATCCTCGTGGGCACTAAGCTGGATCTGAGGGACGAGAAGGAAACCATTGAGAAGCTGAAGGAGAAGAAGCTAGCGCCCATCACCTACCCACAAGGCTTAGCACTAGCCAAAGAGATAGGTATGTAGGTCTCTGAGATCCTGAATTAGTGATCGTGCATCAGAGATCTACCGTGATTGGTATACAGTGGTCACATATACAGTGGTCACTCTGGGTTTGTGATTGGATATGACTTAATCAGCGATTGATTGATTATCTGTCATTTTAATGATTGTTGTTCACAGAGCTGTACAGTATAATGGAACACTTTGTATTCTGCTCTTAGTCCTTATACTGCATAGTTGTTGAGATTTCATGTCGCCCAAGTCATCGCCCGCCAGCCGTGCATTATGCCAGATAAACAGTCTATCCTCTTCATGTCCCTCATACATCTTTTGTGTGTTTTCTGGGTAGACTCTGTGAAGTACCTGGAATGCTCTGCCCTGACCCAGCGGGGGCTGAAGACGGTCTTTGACGAGGCCATCCGAGCGGTGCTGTGCCCCCAGCCCACCAAGGTGAAGAAACGACCTTGTCTACTCATCTGATCTCAGACCTGTGGATAGACCAAGAGGGAAGGGCTCAGGAATCACACAACAGCAAATGTTGATTTTAGTTAAATACAAAGTTTGGCAGTTTTACAAAGTGGTCTAATGTTCAGATGAGTCAACATATGTAGTGTTGAGTCTTGCCATCTGTAGTGTATATCCAGCTATAATTACAGTATATAGTGTATGCCTCAATCCCAAATGAATGGAAGATAGTTGGACCGTCGGATTGTACCATTACAGATGGTGCCTACCTTTCCCACTAGTTGGGGATTGAGGCATATAGCTGGATCTACGATTCTTCTCAATGTTAGACCACTGTTCAGGTCTGAAAACAACCATCAGACTTTCTGGAGCATCAATATAAATGTCCTTAATATTTTCAAGACAAATCCTGGATATGTACACATGGATAAGTGTTTTAGATTCATATATTGGTATTTGGTTTTGGTTTCTGACTCATTTTCTTATACACTTCTTGTATATGGTTTGTTAATGCAGTGACTGGTCCTTACTGTACAAGAAAGACACTGAAAAATACATAGACCAAACATTACAGTGTGTATAGTCAGAAATGTATTGCACCATCCTAATGTAAGAAACTTTCTAGAATGATCATGTTGTTTCCTCTATAAAATGTATTTTTCATATTTTGACATGATACAGCATTCTACTATATTTCTATGGGACCGTATTACTTTTCTCTCTATTACAATTTAATTTAACACAAAATAAAACATATGGGTGTGTTTGTGTGTCCCCTTGCCCTTAGAACAGCCTCAATTCGTTGGGGCATGGACTCTACAAGGTGTCGGAAGCATTCCACAGGGATGCTGGCCCATGTTGACTCCAATGCTTCCCACAGTTTTGTCAAGTTGGCTGGACATCCTTTGGGTGGTGGACCATTCTTGATACACACGAGAAACTGTTGAGCATGAAAAACCCAGAAGCGTTGCAGTTCTTGACACAAACCGGTGTGCCTGGCACCTGCTACCATACCCCGTTCAAAGGCGCTAACATTTTTGTCTTGCCCATTCACCCTCTGAATGGCACACATACACAATCCATGTCTCAATTATCTCAAGACTTAAAAATCCTTCTTTAACCTGTCTCTACCCTTCATCTACACTGATTGAAGTGGATTTAACTAGTGATAATAATAAGGGATCATAGCTTTCACCTGGATTCACCTGGTCAGTTTATGTCAAAAATGTTTTGTATACTCAGTGATAAGTACAGCATGCAAGCTTTTATTTGAGGGTATTTTCATACACACATGATCTGTTTTGCCATTTGGGAATGAAAGCACTTTATGTTTCTCGTCCCTCCATTTGAAGAAATCATAAGTATTTGGACTTAAGTCAAAAGTTTAGCATTTGGTACCATTTTCCTTGCACACAATGACTACATCAAGCTTGTGACTTTTCAAATGTGTTGGGTGCTGGCCTCCCGAAAGGCATTGCATCACAGTGCTTGAGGTGTCACTACAGACCCGGGTTTGATCCCGGGCTGTGTGGCAGCCGGCTGCGACCGGGTTTGCCCGGCCGGGATGTCCTTGTCCCATTGTGCTCTAGCGACTTCTGTGGTGGGCCGGGCATATGCATGCTGACACGGTCGCCAGTTGTACGGTATTTCCTCCGATACATTGGTACGGCTGGCTTCCAGGTTAAGCGAGCAGTGTGTCAAGAAGCAGTGCAGCTTGGCAGGGTTGTGTTTCGGAGGATGCATGAGTACATGAGTTGCGGTGACGGGACAAGACTGTAACTAACAATTGGGTATCATGAAATTGGTGAGAAAAAGGGGTAAAAAGTTTTTAAAATGTAATAAATTGTTGGGTGCTTTTGTGGTTAGTTTTGGTTGTGTTTCTGATTATGTTTTGGAACTGAATGGTGAATAATGTCTTGTGCCAATATGTTTCATGTTGATGCTACCATGATTATTGCTAATCATGAATTAATCGTGAATGGGGCATAAAGATCATACCCCCCCCCCCCCCCCAAAAAAAATGCTTATTTAGATGAATGCCATTATTTATGATTCATTCATGATTTGTCTTAATCAGGGCATTATCAGGATTCATTTATAAGTGTTCAGAAACATCTAATCAAGGAATACTAGTAGACCGGCGACGCCGACTGCCGAGCGCCGCCCGAACAGGGAGAGGAGCCACCTTCGGTAGAAGTCGTGACAATACTGTATGGGACCAAATACTAAACTTTTGACTATTTGAATACACTATAAGTGAATTTGTCCAAATACTACTGACTTATTCTCATGGGGGGGACTAGATACACATAGTGTTTTCATTTCTAAACGGTAGAACAGATAGTAATATATATGAGAATACCCTCAAATAAAAGGGTATTTGAAACATTTCATCTCAAATCCCAAATTCTGGAGTATAGAGCCAAATAAAAAAAATACTGTCCAAATACATATGGAGGGGAGTGTGTATACCAGTATACAAGTTCTACTGGGGCCTATTTTTACAACAGCTACCTAGACATCATCTCCCCTCCAGGGCTACAGCATAGTACTGTGATGTGTCAGAAACTGACATGCACTACCACAGAAATCCACTCTGTCTTAAAATAAACTCGTATTTTCTCTAGTAGCCTCGGGTATTGATTCCAACCACAGGCATCACTCTCTCATGTTGCCTGTAGGGGAATAGAGGAGTTGCAGAGAGGCAGGATGAAGAGGTTTATTCCTCTGACTCATGACAGGTATGTATGCTGAACCCTTTGATCCATCCTTCTTGCAACTAGACTCTGAGCAAACAGGCATCTCACAATCAAAAGTTTGATACAAAATAGGAAATGGCTTTGGCAATTCATCATTTTCACACATACAGTTAAGGGTTTATTCAAACACCCATGTTATGTACGGGTGCTTTGGCTGTTCTCTCCTCCTCAGGTACAGCACAGTAGGTTACAATACAGTGTGTGACTGGATGCTGCTAGAACAGTTGTTTCAGTAATCAAACATGAGCTCTGTGTGGAGTCCTAATGATAAAGGCTGTCATTGAATCACTACTTGAAAGCCTGCTGTGACTGTGTTGCTTTTAGCCAAAGATGTAGATTTAGATGTAGACCAGGGCTCTCCAACCCTGTTCCCGGAGCGGTAGGTTTACACGCCAACCCTAATCTAGCGCACCTGATTCTAATAATTAGCTGGTTGATAAACTGAATCAAGTTAGTTACAACTGGGGTTGGAGCGAAAACCTACAGGACGGTAGCTCTCCAGGGTTGGGGATCCCTGATGTAGACAAACACACACTCCGTAGAGCTAAGTGTCAATAAAGCTTTGAGAGAAATTAAGTAAATCATTAAGACTAGCTTTTTGGCTGAGACTTTGGTGTGCCTGCGTTCAACAACAGATGATTGAGAACAGGGAACCTGGAGCAGGCTCCTTATCCACTGTAGAACCACTGGTCCACAACCGCTCCAGGCACTGTCTGATAAGCTGATTTGGATGGTGATTAAGTTTCAAATCAAATGTTGTTATTGTATCTGTGAACACACAGCTCAGCTCAGCCTCTAGGTCCTTGTGAGACCAGCTCTGATCTGCCACATGTGTGTCACTGTGTGACTGCCTGGTAAAGAAACTTCAATCAGACACCCTCCCATGGACATCAAAGGGTGTTAAGCCAAAGTACAAACGCTGCTGTCACTAAGTTCACAGCTCCAGCTCTCAGCCACATCAGGACGTGTTTGACTGAGCCTGGAGTTAGACGAAGACACATTGAAGCAGATGATATTGTGGGTGTAGCGAAATACTTGTGTTCCTAGCTCCAACAGTGCAGTAGTATCAACAATACACACAAATCTAAAAGTAAAAATATATAAATGTTAGGACGAGCAATGTCGGAGTGGCATTGACTAAAATACAGTAGAATAGAATACAGTATATGCATATGAGATGAGTAAAGCAGTATGTAAACATTTTTAAAGTGACTAGTGTTCCATTATTAAAGTGGTCAGTGATTCCATGTCTATGTATATAGGGCAGCAGCCTCTAAGGTGCAGAACTGAGTAACCGGGTGGTAGCTGGCTAGTGATGGCTATTTAACAGTCTGATGGTCTGGAGATAGAAGCTGTTTTTCAGTCTCTAGGTCTCAGCTTTGACGCACCTGTACTGACCTCGCATTATGGATGGTAGCGGGGTGAACAGGACGTGGCTTAGGTGGTCGGTGTCCTTGATGATCTTTTTGGCCTTCCTGTGACATTGGGTGCTGAAGGTGTCCTGGAGGGCAGGAAGTGTGCCCCCGGTGATGCGTTGGGCAGACCGCACCACCCTCTGGAGAGCCCTGCGGTTGCGGGTAGTGCAGTTCCCGTACCAGGCGGTGATTCAGCCCGACAGGATGCTCTCAATTGTCCATCTGTATAAGTTTGTGAGGGTTTTAGGTGACAAGCCAAATTTCTTCAGCCTCCTGAGGTTGAAGAGGCGCTGTTGCACCTTCTTCACCAAACTGTATGTGTGGGTGGAAGATTTCAGATTGTCAATGAGGTGTACGCCGAGGAACTTTGAAGATTTTCACCTTCTCCTGTAATGAAGAGACATTACAGGTTATAGTGGAGTTAGATGAAGAGACATTACAGGTTATAGTGGAGTTAGATGAAGAGACATTACAGGTTATAGTGGAGTTAGATGAAGAGACATTACAGATTATAGTGGAGGGAAATCAGGCCACAGACAGTGCATTCCTGTTGACTTGGGCCTATTGACTATAGCTAGAGCCTAGAGTTATTCCTGGTTACGACATATGGTAAGAAAGAGCTCAGTCCTAACAAGACACCAGACATATAAACATGTGGCTTTCAGAGAATAAGAAGGGCAGTATAAGTCAGGGCGGTCCCATGGGACCATGCTCAACGATGCTGCCAGTGAGGCGGATCAAGGAGGCAGTTTCCACCGTCACCTCGTATCACAGAGCCTCACTGAGCTAAAGACAGAAAAGCAATCAGCTGAAGTCAAAGCTGATTCTGCACACAGACACTCTGTGGGTGCAATTGATGCACAATGCCCCAAACAGTTTCTTAGATTAAAGGGGAGGGGTCAACTGAGGTTAGTTCCCAGGTTCAGGACTCCGCCACCGGCTGCAAATGAGAAAGCCTGGCTCCATTCGAGGCGGAACATTTAAGGAATTACAATGAGCAGATCTCATTGCGATGCAGAGGGAAAACAGAGCATGTGAACACGTTGATGCTGTATTAGGTGGTATTGTGGCCAGAGGAGTTTTGGATCAGATCCATCTCATAATGTTGAAGGCTGCTGGTTATGTAAAACACCTTGGGGAAATAGATCATAATATTCACCTATACAAAATGGTTGAATGTACTGTACTGTAGCTTCATTCACTGTAATTTCATTGTTGTGTTTCCAATTGTCTGAGGGGACAATGTTTGAAGGTCATCTCACACATTCAACATAATAGCGTACTGATTCCCCCCATGACAGCTTTTGAATCATTGCTATGCCAACATTTGACAGAAACTCTTCCACAAAAACTGTACATGATGCCTCCTGGCCTGATCTCGCAACATGGGGGTCTCAATGCTAACCGTCCCTGTCTCCCTGCAGTTTCCTCTGGTATATATCCTATACTGAAAACTGAAACAACATGCTCTATTTGAAATACAATAGGCAGAATCAAAGGTAGTAACAAAAATAGTGTTAGTCCATATCTCTTAACAGCATAGACACTATGTGTCATACTGAATAATTAATATAACATATTATCTCATCATTACACTATTGGTATAATACACAATCAAATCATTTTTTCAATCTCTATTTGAGATATGGTTTGAGATTCACTCTTCAACTGTGGTAATCTCTCGGCACGACAGTACCCAAATCTTCTTCTTTCATCCTTGTTCTATTGAAGCCTCCAAACTCTAGTGTGTGGAATCTCTCTCTTTCCTAACAGGCTGAGGGGGAGAGAATGAGGATATTTGTTAATTACTTTTCCCTCCTTCTTTTCCTGACCCAGGATGACCTTGTACAACCTTTCCTCAGAGACGTCATTATTACATAACCACAACAGAAACCTAGTATGTAGGCAACTCTTCCCTCCAATACGGCTCAATCGCTGACTAAAATATGTGTGTGTGGTATTAACATGGGGGCATGGGTCTAAGCAGGTTATGTGTGTTTCCAGCATTAGTTAAACCAGAAGAGGTTTATTAAATGACAAGTTCCATACTTCCAGCCCTCAATCTCCCTTTCTGTCCCTCTGTTGCTGACCCTGGGGCCAGCTGGTGCAAGGCCACATGATCCTCTCTGGCACTCCACTGAAGATGCTGCTATGTCATATTGGAAATAGTAATTGCTTGAATAACAGAAGTAGTTGAGCGAATGAGAGGAGGCTAGTCTCACTCATTAAGAGGAGTGTGGGCACCTGCATCTCACACTCATTTGAAGGATGAAAGAGAGCACTGCCAAGCATTCAGAACAACCCACCACCAAACATGAATACACACATAGATACAAACTGTCGGTAGTAATTTCTTTATAGATTTAGATGGGTCTTGGATAAAAGACTAAGCAAGGCTGTTTGAGGATGAGATAACGAGAGGTACGTTTCATTTCAATGATGAGAAAGTGGCATTGCCTTCAGGCTAACTTGAACCTGGACTCGCTGGTCACCATTGGACAGTTTAGATACATTTGAGGGAGATACAGTGCCTTGCGAAAGTATTCGGCCCCCTTGAACTTTGCAACCTTTTGCCACATTTCAGGCTTCAAACATAAAGATATAAAACTGTATTTTTTTGTGAAGAATCAACAACAAGTGGGACACAATCATGAAGTGGAACGACATTTATTGGATATTTCAAAATTTTTAACAAATCAAAAACTGAAAA
Organism: Oncorhynchus mykiss; assembly: GCF_057628025.1. Classification (NCBI taxonomy): domain Eukaryota; kingdom Metazoa; phylum Chordata; class Actinopteri; order Salmoniformes; family Salmonidae; genus Oncorhynchus; species Oncorhynchus mykiss. The sequence goes on from NC_143033.1 coordinate 84,312,004, forward strand.
ATTGGGCGTGCAAAATTATTCAGCCCCCTTAAGTTAATACTTTGTAGCGCCACCTTTTGCTGCGATTACAGCTGTAAGTCGCTTGGGGTATGTCTCTATCAGTTTTGCACATCGAGAGACTGACATTTTTTCCCCATTCCTCCTTGCAAAACAGCTCGAGCTCAGTGAGGTTGGATGGAGAGCATTTGTGAACAGCAGTTTTCAGTTCTTTCCACAGATTCTCGATTGGATTCAGGTCTGGACTTTGACTTGGCCATTCTAACACCTGGATATGTTTATTTTTGAACCATTCCATTGTAGATTTTGCTTTATGTTTTGGATCATTGTCTTGTTGGAAGACAAATCTCCGTCCCAGTCTCAGGTCTTTTGCAGAATCCATCAGGTTTTCTTCCAGAATGGTCCTGTATTTGGCTCCATCCATCTTCCCATCAATTTTAACCATCTTCCCTGTCCCTGCTGAAGAAAAGCAGGCCCAAACCATGATGCTGCCACCACAATGTTTGACAGTGGGGATGGTGTGTTCAGCTGTGTTGCTTTTACGCCAAACATAACGTTTTGCATTGTTGCCAAAAAGTTCAATTTTGGTTTCATCTGACCAGAGCACCTTCTTCCACATGTTTGGTGTGTCTCCCAGGTGGCTTGTGGCAAACTTTAAACAACACTTTTTATGGATATCTTTAAGAAATGGCTTTCTTCTTGCCACTCTTCCATAAAGGCCAGATTTGTGCAATATACGACTGATTGTTGTCCTATGGACAGAGTCTCCCACCTCAGCTGTAGATCTCTGCAGTTCATTCAGAGTGATCATGGGCCTCTTGGCTGCATCTCTGATCAGTCTTCTCCTTGTATGAGCTGAAAGTTTAGAGGGACGGCCAGGTCTTGGTAGATTTGCAGTGGTCTGATACTCCTTCCATTTCAATATTATCGCTTGCACAGTGCTCCTTGGGATGTTTAAAGCTTGGGAAATCTTTTTGTATCCAAATCCGGCTTTAAACTTCTTCACAACAGTATCTCGGACCTGCCTGGTGTGTTCCTTGTTCTTCATGATGCTCTCTGCGCTTTTAACGGACCTCTGAGACTATCACAGTGCAGGTGCATTTATACGGAGACTTGATTACACACAGGTGGATTGTATTTATCATCATTAGTCATTTAGGTCAACATTGGATCATTCAGAGATCCTCACTGAACTTCTGGAGAGAGTTTGCTGCATTGAAAGTAAAGGGGCTGAATAATTTTGCACGCCCAATTTTTCAGTTTTTGTTATGTTAAAAAAGTTTGAAATATCCAATAAATGTCGTTCCACTTCATGATTGTGTCCCACTTGTTGTTGATTCTTCACAAAAAAATACAGTTTTATATCTTTATGTTTGAAGCCTGAAATGTGGCAAAAGGTCGCAAAGTTCAAGGGGGCCGAATACTTTCGCAAGGCACTGTATGTGATAGTTGTGCTTGTTTTGATTAATCTTGTTGTACTGTATGTGTTGTATTGTGTTGATGTTATTTTGCTTTATGTTGTATTGAATTGTGTGTTCATGTTCACAGGGCTCCCTTGAGAATGAGACCCTGGTCTAAATGGTGACCCACCTGCAAAAGTCCAATAAAACAAATTATAAAAACAAATGAGGTAAGAGCACTTAACTAGAAATCTTCTTGGAAATAGTATCATACACATACAGTATGTTTCATGTTTTTTTAGTAGCACAGCAAATACTAAATCTCTCATCAAAGCAAAGTATGTAAATTGATTGCCCCCCAACTATCTTCAGAGTTCGTTCTGTTAGGTGACCTAAACTGGGATATGCTTAACACACCGGCAGTCCTACAATCTAAAATCAATCTCACACAGATTATCAAGGAACCCACCAGGTACAACCCTAAATCCGTAAACATGGGCACCCTCATAGATATTATCCTGACCAACCAGCCCTCCAAACACACCTCCGCTGTTTTCAATCAGGATCTCAGCGATCACTGTCTCATTGCCTGCATCTGCTATGGGTCTGCGGTCAAACAACCACCCATTATCACGGTCAAATGCTCCCTAAAACACTTCTGCGAGCAGGTCTTTCTAATCGAACTGGCTCGGGTATCCTGGAAGGATGTTGACCTCATCCCGTCAGTAGAGGATGCCTGGTTGTTCTTTAAAGTAATTTCCTCACCACCTTAAATAAGCATGCCCCTTTCGAAAAAATTAGAACTAAGAACAGACCTGACAGACCTCACTCCAGACCTGACTGCCCTCGACCAGCACAAAAACATCCTGTGGCGGACTGCACTTGCATCGAATAGTCCCCGCGATATGCAACTTTTAAGGGAAGTTAGGAACCAATACACACAGTCAGTCAGGAAAGCAAAGGCTAGCTTTTTCAAACAGAAATTTGCATCCTGTAGCTCTAACTCCAAAAGTTTGGGACACTGTAAAATCCATGGAGAATAAGAGCACCTCCTCCCAGCTGCCCACTGTACTGAGGACAGGAAACACTGTCACCACCAATAAATCCACGAAAATCGAGATTTTCAATAAGCATTTCTCTACGGCTGGCCATGATTTCCTCCTGGCTACCCCAACCCCGGCCAACAACTCCGACCCCCCCCCCAGCTACTTGCCCAAGTATCCCCAGCGTCTGCTTCACCCAAATCCAGATAGCAGATGTTCTGAAAGAGCTGCAAAACCTGGACTTGTACAAATCAGCTGGGCTAGACAATCTGCAACCTCTCTTTCTAAAACTATCCGCTGCCATTGTTGCAACCCCTATTACCAGTCTGTTCAACTTCTCTTTCATATTATACGAGATCCTTAAAGATTGGAAAGCTGCCACGGTCATCCCCCTCTTCAAAGGGGGTGACACTCTAGACCCAAACTGTTATAGACCTATATCCATCCTGCCCTGCCTTTCTAAAGTCTTTGAAAGCCAAGTTAATAAACAGATCACTGACATTTTCGAATCCCACCGTACCATCTCCGCTGTGCAGTCCAGTTTCCGAGCTGGTCACGGGTGCACCTCAGCCACGTTCAAGGTATTAAACGATATCATAACCTCCATCGATAAAAGACAGTACTGTGCAGCCGTCTTCAACCTGGCCAAGGCTTTTGACTCCGTCAATCACCGTATTCTTATCGGCAGACTCAAAAGCCTTATTTTCTCAAATGAATGCCTCACCTGGTTCACCAACTACTTCTCCGATAGAGTTCAGTGTGTCAAATCGGTTGTCTGGACCTCTGGCAGTCCCTATGGGGTTACCACAGGGTTCAATTCTCGGGCAGACTCTTTTCTTTGTATATATCAATGATGTCGCTCTTGCTGCTGGTGACTCTCTGATCCACCTCTATGCAGACGACACCATATACATCTGGCCCTTCGTTGGACAGTATGTTAACAAACCTCCAAACGAGCTTCAATGCCATACAACACTCCTTCCGTGGCCTCCAACTGCTCTTAAATGATAGTTAAACTAAATGCATGCTTTTCAACCGATCGCTGCCCGCACCCGCCCGCCCGCCTAGCATTACTACTCTGGACAGTTCTGACTTAGAATATGTGGACAACTACAAACCCCTAGGTGTCTGGCTAGACTGTAAACTCTTCTTCCAGACTCATATTAAACATATCCAATCCAAAATTACATCTAGAATCGGCTTCCTATTTCGCAACACAGCCTCCTTCACTCATTCCGCCAAACATACCCTCGTAAAACTGACTATCCTACCGATCCTCGATTTCGATGATTTAATTTACAAAATAGCCTCCAACACTCTACTCAGCAAACTGGATGCAGTCTATCACAGTGCCATCCGTTTTGTCACCAAAGCCCCATATACCACCCACCACTGCAACCTGTATGCTCTCGTCGGCTGGCCCTCTACATATTCATCGCCAGACCCACTGGCTCCAGGTCATCTATAAGTCTTTCCTAGGTAAAGCTTCGCCTTATCTCAGCTCACTGGTCACGATAACAACACCCACCCGTAGCACGCGCTCCAGCAGGTGTATCTTTATGGTCATCCCCAAAGCCAACACCTGCTTTGGCCGCCTTTCCTTCCAGTTCTCTGCTGCCAATGATTGGAACGAATTGCAAAAATCGCTGAAGTTGGAGACTTCTATCTCCCTCTCCAACTTTAAACATTAGCTATCTGAGCAGCTAACTGATCGCTGCAGCTGTACACAGCCCATCTGTAAATAGTCCATCCAATCTACCTACTGTACCTCCTCCCCATATTGTTTTTATCTACTTTTTTGCTCTTTTGCACACCAGTACTTCTACTTGCACTGCATCTATCACTCCAGTGTTCATTTGATAAATTGTAATTACTTCGCCACTATGGCCTATTTATTGCCTTACCTCCTCATGCCATTTGCACACACTGTATATATACTTTTTTTTCTATTGTGTTATTGACTGTATGTTTGTTTATTCCATGTGTAACTCTGTGTTGTTGTTTGTGTCGCACTGCTTTGCTTTATCTTAGCCAGGTCGCAGTTGTAAATCAGAACTTGTTCTCAACTGGCCTATCTGGTTAAATAAAGGTGAAATCAAAATAAATAAATAAAATAAACTTAGGCTTCCAACTAAAGGGGGAGAACATTGACATTGCTCTGAGACAAATTGAAAAAATGTTGCTGCATTACTCAGCAAGCTTTTTGCACAATGTTATGATTGCCTCGAGAAAATGACGTAGAGCGTGATAGTGTGTGCGTATGTGTGTGCATATGTTTGTGTCCATGTGCGTCTGTGTGTGTCATTCAAGGCTGCCTAATGTTTTGAGGTGAGCCAGCGATTGCGTCTCTTTAGCTGAAAGGAAGAGGAAAAAGATAGAAAACAGAAAAGAAGTCCTCCTGGGTCTAGAATTCTGTTTCTATAAAGTACACACTCCTACACACAGCTCACTACTCCATTTCATACCTTATTTGTCAATGCCATCGCAGGCGGAGTAACAATTGAGCCATTTCTTACACAACACCTCCCACGCAACCACAACTTCCATGGTCCTGAGAACACTGAGCAGCTTGCTTTGGATCATCTCCTCATGCACAGAATGTCAATCACTCTTTTGAGTGAAAAAATCTAATTAGGACACATGATGTGTAACTGAGGATGCAGTGTCCTCAGCAGACTTTTGGGCTCTGGGAGAAGAGATGGGGAACACAGGAAGTTGTGACGTGTGCAGTAACTTTGGTTTGGTTGCTTCGGTTTTTAATTTACCTGCTTACCTCCAATGGGCTAGAAGGGACTGCTGGTTTATCATTTACAACCAGAATTTCTTCTAATGATGGCGGTAGGAGAGAGATGGGTGACCTTTCAGGCATTGTGGGGGAGGTCTCTCCCTGTCGCAATATCTCTGTAATGTACAGAGGTCTGCTACCACTGGGGATATGCATCAGGGAGGAAATCACCCAATTAGTTGACTGACCACTCTTTATGGCCAATGGACAGGGACGGACTGGGAACAAAAATCGTTCCAGACATTTAGAACACATTGGCTCGTTTTGTTCTTTGAGGCCCCCACACCAGCCCATTTTTTTCCCCTTGAGGCCCCCATTATAAGCCAAGTAGTGACCATTTTGTGCAAAAATAACACAATTTAGACAGGCCCAGCCTGCAGTCTCGGCCAAATGTTCTTGGTTTCTGACTTCCATTATATTGGCTCTTCACAGATATGTACAGCAAATGAGTGGATTCCTGGTGAGGATAGAGTGATTTGCCTGAGAGAGAGCACTGGAATTGTCCGTATGACAGCAAACTAACAGAAGAAAAGCAGATATAGATTTGTTTTTAACTGCCAGCATTAGCGTCTCTGTTTTAACTGGTGGTCTTGTCAAACATATTCTCCAATAGGTTCTATTGTGCCATTATAAACCAGTAATTATCAGATGTTCTCATGCTATAAACGTATGTGACTGATTAATGTGCTGGAACATTTCTCCTGAAATCCTTTGGGAAAAAGATCGCCACACCTTCTACGTTAACAATAGCATACTTCGGTTATTATCAAAAGGGCATACACCAGGCTACAGATTAAGTGGGCAGAGACTGGTGGAGTGCAATGTCCAATTGACTCTAGATGTAATTCAAAGAGTAGAATCCCCAAAGCCCCCCATCTCTCTCTCTCACACACACACAAACACACAGTAATTTATTCCAACACCTCCTACTTTTTTCTCTGGAGCGCCTGCGAGCAGAATACCCGTTACCTAGTTACAAGCGAGTGATGGTGCAACGAGTAGCCTAATGTAATGTTGGTGGCTTTCAGTGCAGGCTACCTCTCGGACTGTGAACAGTCAGGTGGAAGTGCGCGTAAAAGAAAGTTAATTCCGTTATAAAATATTGTTTTTATATTGGACACACTAAAGAAAAAACAATTGTGTACCCTATTATTTGCAAGTAACATTTTTTGGGGTAATTTCTCAAGAGAAAGCACAACTTCACCATTATTTAATCACCCAGCTGTGGATACTTACCGAAAAAACGTGTTTGCAAAAGTGAAAGGTAAGATTTTTTTTTTAATGGTTTTTGTTTAGTCTATTTCTAGAGCAATATACACTGAGTGTACAAAACATATAAGAACACCTGCTATTTCCATGACATAGAATGAATGACCAGGTGAATCCAGGTGAAAGCTATGATCAATTATTAACATCACTTGTTAAATCCACTTCAAATCAGTGTAGATGAAGGGTAGGAGACAGGTTAAATAATGATTTTTAATCCTTGAGACAATTGAGACATGGATTGTGTATGTGTGCCATTCCAAGAGTGAATGATTTAAGTGCCTTTGAACACAACCTGGTCTCAGAGCATTTCTTATTATTCTGTTTGTAAACCCAAGACACATCATTTATTATGATATGTTACGTTTTGTATGGTATGAATTCATTTGTGGATTTCCATCAACCATTTCGTATGATATGTTATGAAATATGATTTATATTATGTCACAAATTTGCAAACGTACGGATTTGCCAAACGTACATTATGTTACGAATTTGCATAACATATGATCTGTTACAAGTTCTAGCTAGTTGGCTAACAATAGCTAGCTCGCTAACATTAGCTAGTTTAGGGGTTATGGTTAAGGTTAGGGTTAAGTTCAGGAGTTAGGTTAAAGGGTTAAGGTTAGATTTAAGGGAAGAGTTAGTTAAAATAGTTAAGCTTAGGGTTAGGTTGAAGGTTTAGCTATAAGGGTTAAGATTAGGGTCAGAGTTAGCTAACATACTAAGTAGTTCAAAAGTAAATAAAAAGTAGTAAGTAGTTGAAAAGTTGCAAATTAGCTAAAATGCTGAAGTTGTCCGTGATGAGATTCAAACTCGCACCCTTTAGGTTGCTAGACGCATGCTGTTTATCACAGTGTCTCGCCAACATTCCCTAGGTGTAAAATACCTGCAAGGTGTTCTTGCAGGCCATGCCCACTCCAAACACCCCTCACCCCCTGCTCACCTCCTCCCACCAGCTGAAAAAGACATAAAATTATATATATTTTTTTTACTTATTTAGTTTTGATAAGAAAAAAGTTGGGGGCTGATGTCTGCTGGAGATTGATGTACAAGCAGATGGACAGAGCGCAGAGTTGAGTCAATCTGAGGATGTTTTTAGCACTCAGTCTGGGCGATTGGTGGAAAATCTGGGACAGAGGGCCCAGGGGCGATCAAAATAAAAAAATTAGAGCTCAGTTAATGTTAAAGACCATACAAGAGCACTCACTAATGAGCATGATGAGTTCCATCTGTCTGTCCATAGCTCTGGAGGGACAGTATGTGAGTCAGCAAGCCCTGAAGAGCTATACCCTGTAGAAAAACACCCACAGGATTAGGTTCAAAATAATAACATTAATAAATCATTCAAAATGAATTTATAGACCTGCTGGATCATCACTCTTTAATTTATTCAAGGCCTCTTGGCAGATTTCAATATGTGGGTTGGACCTTGCTAAGATGGAAAATCTGGGAACCCAGCAGTCCCCCCCCCCCTCCCCCACCTCCCACACACATGCACACTCAGTATGTGTGGCCATGTGGCATTTACAGTCCATACAGAACAAACACACAATATTAGGAACTTCTGTAGATGGTCCAATGATGTTTGTTGTTTTTAGAAAATAATGAATGGCTTTTATTAAGACATCATCTTGAGACTACACTGTTAGAAAAAAAAGGGTTCCAAAGGGGTTCCTTGGCTGTCCCCATAGGAGAACCATTTTCAGTTCCAGGTAGAACTCTTTTGGTTTCCATGGAAAGTGTTCTACATGTAACCCAAAAGGGTTGTACCTGGAACCAAAAAGGGTTCATCAAAGGATTCTCCTATGGGGACAGCCGAAGAACCCTTGTAGGTTCTAGATAGCATCTTTTTTTCCAAGAGTGTATATTATGAGTTGTCGGTAGAGCAGTGTCATAGTTCTGTGACTGTTGGGATGGGATTTTTAGATGAAGGCAGAAATATGGAAGCAGATAAGGTATGTAAACATCTTTGCATGGCAATGACATTGACCTTGGTTCTCACGTGGTCCTGTTTGCATTCAACACTGAAGGAGACTGATTCAAATGGTGTGTCCAAGCCATACATGGTGGTTATGTATAGATGTAGGCTCTTCATTTGAGCAAGTTTGCTACAGCAGGAAAGTCCTGCAGCAAAAAGAAATGTGGATTATCATATGGATTATAGTTCATGGACATTTTTTTGTCAAAACACCTATGTTTTACCTCACAAGTGTGATCATTTATTAGTTAGTGTGCTGTGATCACCTATCTGTCAGGAGAATCTTTTGGCCAATTTGTGCTTGAATGCTTTCTGATTGGTAAAAATGGTTAGCTGTATGCTAAATTTCAGGGACACTGAAGTCTTTCTGTACTGATAGATACATTATTGTGTTCAGTTCCTTTATTTCCTCAAACAATGTGGCCTCTAAATCATCAGCTTTTATTGACTCTGACAGTGGCACGACATGGAAAAACAAGATTGATATTTATGAGGCAAGAATCTTTGAGATTGCTTTCCGTTTGAAGGGGAAGATTAGATTGGGTAAAAAAAATGGGACTGATACTTAATTAAAAACTGAATGGCCCTTCTCTTTTTTTCAGGGATTTTTTGTGTTCCCTAGAGGGTCACAGCTTGCAAAAAGCGTTATCTGCAAATGTCAGCAGGCAAAAATAACAGAAAATAACAGTTCAAGGAAGCAGTGATTATACCTCTCAGGTAGCAAAGGAGGGTGTTCTACATCTAGTCATCCAGTTAGTGGGACCAAATAACAGCTGAGAATCTTCATTCCCATGGACAGCTATTATCACCACTTTATCTGAGATTCTTAGAAATAGCCCGGCTAGTCTAGTGTTCAGCAGCCATATAACACTGTGCGTATGATTCTGGTTCAACTGCAAGTTACCCAAGTTGATGATCACTTGTGATTTATCAGGCCTTTGTTAATGACTGCAGCTATGAAGCTTATGAAATATGTAACTGAAATTATTTAAGCCAGTTCATGCATTAAAATGTATTCTGGAGATACTCTGTTTTTAATTTTTTAAATTCTTATGCGTCCCTTAATTGTGTACTTCTTTTACCGTTGCTTGTTTTAGGTTATTTTTAGCCATTGGTGGAGCGTCGGGTACTATCTACAAATGTGGTCAGCTTTTGGGGAGTGACAAGTCATTTATGAAGCATTTATAAAAGTAGCTATATATAGTGCACACTTTAGATTAGGAGCTGCAAAATGGTTGATTAATAATTAATAAATGGTTTCTAAGCAGCTACATTAATCGTCATCTGAGGTATTAATAAGTGCATGTAGACCTACTCACATTTATGTACATTAATGCACTCATTAAGAATTCCTAAATATCCCATTCATGATATACAGTGCATTCAGAAAGTATTCATACCCCTTGACTTATTCCACATTTATATGTGTTACAGCCTGAATTCAAAATGGACTAAATTGATATTTTTTCTCACCCATCTACAAACAATGCACCATAAAGACAAAGTGAAAACCTGCTTTTTGAAATATTAGCAAATCTATTGAAAATGAAATAGAGAAATATCTCATTTACTTGAGTATTCACACCCCTGAGTCAATACTTTATAGAAGCACCTTTGGCAGCGATTACAGCTGTGAGTCTTTCTGGGTAAGTCTCTAAGAGATTTCCACACCTTGATTGTGAAACATTTGCCTATTATTCTTTTCAAAATTCTTCAAGCTCTGTCAAATTGGTTCTTGATCGTTGTCAGACAACCATTTTCAGGTCTTGCTGTAGATTTTCAAGTAGATTAGGTCAAATCTGTAACTCAGGAACATTCACTGTCTTCTTGGTAAGCAACTACAGTGTAGATTTGGCCTTTTGTTATAGGTTATTGTCATGCTGAAAGGTGAATTAATCTCCCAGTGTCTGGTGTAAAGCAGACTGAACCAGGTTTTCCTCTAGTCCTTAAACAAATACAAGCATACAAATAGCATGGTGCAGCCACCACTATACTATGGAGAGTGATGTAATGTGTAATGTGTTGTATTGGAATATGCCCCAAACATAACACTTTTTAGTCAGGACAAAAAAATAATTAATTTGCCACATGTTTTGCAGTATTACTTTAGCTCCTCGTTACAAACAGGATGTAAGTTTTGTAATTTTTCTTATTCCGTACCGGCTTTCTTCTTTTCACTCTGACAGTTAGCTTAGTATTGTGGATTAACTACAATGTTGTTCATCCATCCTCAGTTTTCTTCTATTAGAGCCATTAAACTCTGTACCTGTTTTAAAGTCACCATTGGCCTCATGGTGAAATCCCTGGGCGGTTTCCTTCCTCTTCGGCAACTGAGTTAGGATGTGACTGGGTGTATTGATACACTATCCAAAGTGTAACTAATGACTTCACCATGCCCCCCCCCCCCCCCCCCCCCCCCCAACTATCAATAGGTGTCCTTCTTTGTGAGGCATTGGAAAACCTTCCTGGTCTTTGTGGTAGAATCTGAGTTTGAAATTCACTGCTCGACTGAAGGACCTTACCAGTGGCTTCCCTAAAAAAAAATACCTAGAAGAAAACATAAAATAACTTTTCTTTCGTCTCTCTGTGTTTCATAATTTTCCTTCAATTCGCAAGAGCCTGAATATCTTTCACCGGAGAAAGCATCTTAGCCAGCGAAACAGCGCCTCTCTGTCTCTGTAAGTGTAGGCCATCTATCCGATTCTGTCTGGTCAAAAAGTGTATGACATTGTTGTCTCCCGTAGCTTTTAATGCACAGGAAGACAGAATTTGGCCTCCCTTGATAAAATAAAGTATAAAATTATAGCCTATTAGTGTTGAGCTAAACTGAGTGAGCACAACTGTGAATGGTCCTGGCACACCAAAACAAAGTGTCAAGAGAAGCCAATTTGGATTTGGCTTCACTCAAATCACATCGAGATCAATACATCATTATCAGAACCAACTTGAATTGCTGCATCTCATTCTGTTGTTGTCCTCTGGTGGCTAACTAGCTAGGTAAAATTGTCCCATTCCTAAATTATCCATGGATGGAGATAAGGATTTGGACTTGTGGTTTAACCTAAATCTCCATACTGGCCAATGTAAGCTCAATATGTAGCTAGATGTAGAAGGTTAATGTTAACTAGCTAACATGGTCCATGAAAGGAAGTTAGGCTAGCGAGCAAGCATGTTAGCCAGGTAGCCTAGGACATAGACATTTCGTCAACATGAAAGAGAGGAGGATAGCATTGGCATTTCTCTAAAAGTAGGGTGAATCAACATACACACATAAATCAGAACCATGGACAGCCACATCATATTTAGGTTACATTAATTGGATTAAATCATTTTTGGTATCTTTTAGTTGTAACTACATACATTATGCTTTGTGGACTTCACCCGGACAGAGGTTGCTCTCTGGTTTTGTGATGAAACAAAAGTTGTGTTGAATTTATTCTGCCACTGTGTCCTCTTATTGTCTAGGTCTTAGGCCTATATATCACGGCCGCAAGGCATACTGTATGCACTAACAGGTTATAGAGCAAACAACACAATTATCACAACACATAGGTTGTAATATGCCTTTTTTTCTGGCTTGGCTTCCCAAGTGATTTTACCCACCCATTGCTACTGGACGTTAGAGATGATTATATGTGTGGGGTAGAGAGATGCGGTAGTCACTCAAAGATCATGGTAAACACTATTATTGTACACAGAGTGAGTCCATGCAACTTATTATGTGACTTGTTAAGCACATGTTTACTCCTGAACGTTTTTAGGCTTGCCATAACAAAGGGGTTGAATACATTTTAACTGAAGACATTCAGCTTTTCATTTGTAATTCATTTGTAAAAATGTCTAAAAACATAATTCCACTTTAACACTATGGGGTATTGTGAGTAGGCCAGTGAAAATAAATATTTTTTAATCCATTTTTAATTCAGGCTGTAACACAACAAAATGTGGAAAAAGTCAAGGGGTGTGAATACTTTCTGAAGGCACTATATACACTGCTCAAAAAAATAAAGGGAACACTTAAACAAAACAATGTAACTCTAAGGCAATCACACTTCTGTGAAATCAAACTGTCCACTTAGGAAGCAACACTGATTGACAATAAATTTCACATGCTGTTGTGCAAATGGAATAGACAACAGGTGGAAATTATAGGCAATTAGCAAGACACCTCCAATAAAGGAGTGGTTCTGCAGGTGGTGACCACAGACCACTTCTCAGTTCCTATGCTTCCTGGCTGATGTTTTGGTCACTTTTGAATGCTGGCGGTGCTTTCACTCTAGTGGTAGCATGAGACGGAGTCTACACCCCACACAAGTGGCTCAGGTAGTGCAGCTCATCCAGGATGGCACATCAATGCGAGCTGTGGCAAGAAGGTTTGCTGTGTCTGTCAGCGTAGTGTCCAGAGCATGGAGGCGCTACCAGGAGACAGGCCAGTACATCAGGAGATGTGGAGGAGGCCGTAGGAGGGCAACAATCCAGCAGCAGGACCGCTACCTCCGCCTTTGTGCAAGGAGGAGCAGGAGGAGCACTGCCAGAGCCCTGCAAAATGACCTCCAGCAGGCCACAAATGTGCATGTGTCTGCTCAAACGGTCAGAAACAGACTCCATGAGGGTGGTATGAGGGCCCGACGTCCACAAGTGGGGGTTGTGCTTACAGCCCAACACCGTGCAGGACGTTTGGCATTTGCCAGAGAACACCAAGATTGGCAAATTCGCCACTGGCACCCTGTGCTCTTCACAGATGAAAGCAGGTTCACACTGAGCACATGTGACAGACGTGACAGAGTCTGGAGACGCCTTGGAGAACGTTCTGCTGCCTGCAACATCCTCCAGCATGACCGGTTTGGCGGTGGGTCAGTCATGGTGTGGGGTGGCATTTCTTTGGGGGGCCGCAAAGCCCTCCATGTGCTCGCCAGAGGTAGCCTGACTGCCATTAGGTACCGAGATGAGATCCTCAGACCCCTTGTGAGACCACATGCTGGTGCAGTTGGTCCTGGGTTCCTCCTAATGCAAGACAATGCTAGACCTCATGTGGCTGGAGTATGACCAGTTCCTGCAAGAGGAAGGCATTGATGCTATGGACTGGCCCGCCCGTTCCCCAGACCTGAATCCAATTGAGCACATCTGGGACATCATGTCTCGCTCCATCCACCAACGCCATGTTGCACCACAGACTGTCCAGGAATTGGCGGATGCTTTAGTCCAGGAGCATTCCCAGGCATTTCTCATCAGGAGCATTCCCAGGCATTTTAGGGAGGTCATACAGGCACGTGAAGGCCACACACACTACTGGGCCTCATTTTGACTTTTTTTAAGGACATTACATCACAGTTGGATCAGCCTGTAGTGTGGTTTTCCACTTTAATTTTAAGTGTGACTCCAAATCCAGACCTCCATGGGTTGATAAATTTGATTTCCATTGATAATTTTTGTGTGATTTTGTTGTCAGCACATTCAACTATGTAAAGAAAAAAGTATTTAATAAGAATATTTCATTCATTCAAATCTAGGATGTGTTATTTTAGTGTTCCCTTTATTTTTTTGAGCAGTGTATAAATAGATTTATAAATATCAAACCATTAGTCAGCCATTAACAAATACCTTATAAATCATCTTATGAGTTGATAATAATTTCTTTACAACTGTTTTATAAGTACAACAGTAGAACATTATTAATAATTTACAAATTGTGAATATAAATTACTCTTTAGAGATTGCTTATTGACAATGTAGGAACAATGATTAATGAATGGTAATTGAACTCTCTTTAAACTGTTTATAAATGATTAATTAAGGGATCTTTATCTCTATGAACTTCATGTTGTGACCATTATCTCAGATGGGCAAGAGGAGAAATGACAGAAAGTGTTCAGCATTGAGTCAAGGCCCTCGAACAATCGAAGAGCATCAAAATAGACTGGCATCAAAGGCTGTGACACATGTATCAAAGAGCATGACGAAGCCAAGAGTAGGACTGGGTGGCAGTTGTCAAAAAACATTGGATTGCTGTTGTTTTTTGTTGTCATTGTCGTCCCATTTATATCATGCCCAAGAAAACGAGAGCACTCCCTGTCCCTCAATAACCTTGCCATAGCAACATATCCTCATGACAGAAAGCGCCTTTGGAAACATAAAAAAATACACTCAGTTCCCAGTTTATTAGACACCACCCCATTCAATAAAATGGTTCACTCCTACAGACAGTGAGTCACGTGGCCATGGCTTGCTATATAAACCATGCAGACAGGCATCAAGGCATTCAGTTACTGTTCGACTGAACGTTAGAATGGGAAAAACTAGTGATCTAAGCAACTTTGAGCATGGTATCATTCCAAGATTACGTAGCAGTCAGGTGTCTTTGTCTTCGTCCTGTCGTGTCACATGTATATATCTTTTTCCTTTGCATTTTCTTCGTATATATTTCGTATATATTTTTTAACCTCAACTCCAACATACTCTCCTGCAACCCGGCTCACCCAATGGGGTATGGATCTGCTATTTTCTTTAACCAGAACCCCCAACAGAACCAGAACCCCCAACAGAAGCTAGCCAGATTACTAGCTAGTAGTCAGCTAGCCACTGCTAGCGGTCATCAGCTAACATTTAGCCAGTCTTCACAGCTCCTGCCAGTCTGCACAGCTCGATTCAACCCAGCGCATACCGAACCCTTTTTCCCCACATCTCCGGATTCCTACCACAAGCTCTGAACCTTTTCACCTGGATCATCGCAGCTAGCTAGCTGCTATCCGAGTGGCTACTCCTGGCTAACGTCTCTGTCCCAAAGCAAGCACCAATTAGCCTGGAGCTCGCCTTTGCTAGGCCCATCTCCCAGCAAGCTGAAGAGGTCCATCAGCCGCTCCCCGCCGATCCTTCGCGACTGGTCTACCAACGTAATCCACCCGAGGGGGTTTTCAACAGGCTCCTCCGTCGCGACGTCCCCTGAATGTCCATCTGCTAGCCTGCTAGCCGCGGCCCACTAGCTGTCTAGAGCATATCGACTGTTAGCTGAAGAGGCCCATCAGCCAATTGTCTTGGGCTACAATACCTATTTTGCCAATTGGCCTGGACCCTTTTACCACACGGAGCCCTGCCGATCCATCATGACTGGTCTGCCGACATAACCGCCCGAGAGGGCTACAACTGACCCTTCCGTCGCGACATCCCCTTAAGGCCCTTCTGCTAGCCTGCTAGCCCCTGCCCGCTAGCTGTCTGAATCGCCGTGTCTCCAGCCCGGCTAGCTACTCACTAGACCCCATGACCACTCGGCTACGCATGCCTCTCCCTAATGTCAATATGCCTTTGCCCTTGCTGTTTTGGTTAGTGAGTATTGTCTTATTTCACTGTAGAGCCTCCTACTCAATATGCCTTAGCTAACCCTTTTGTTCCACCACCCAAACCTCACCTGGTTTAAATGGTGTCTCTAAAGACAATACCTCTCTCATCGTCACTCAATTCCTAGGTTTACCTCCACTGTATGCACATCCTACCATACCCTTGTCTGTACATTGTCCCTTGAGTCTATTCTTCCGTGCCCAGAAACCAGCTCCTTTTACTCTCTGTTCCGAATGCACTAGACTACCAGTTTTTATAGCCTTTAGCCGTACCCTTATCCTACTCCTCCTCTGTTCCTCTGGTGATGTAAAGGTTAATCCAGGCCCTGCAGTGCCTAGCTCCACTCCCATTACCCAGGTGCTCTCATTTGTTGACTTCTGTAACCGAAAAGGCCTTGGTTTCATGCATGTTAACATTAGAAGGATCCTCCTTAAGTTTGTGTTATTCACTCTTTTAGCACTCTCTGCCATCCCGGATATCCTAGCCATGTCTGAATCCTGGTTTAGGAAGGCCACCAAAAACCCTGAAAGTTCCATTCTTAACTATAACATTTTACGACAAGATAGAACTGCCAAAGGGGGCTGAGTTGCAATCTACTGTAGAGATAGCCTGCAGAGTTCTGTCATACTATCCAGGTCTGTGCCCAAACAATTTGAGCTTCTACTTTTAAAAATCCACCTTTCCAGAAACAAGTCTCTCACAGTTTCCGTTTGCTATAGACCACCTTCTGTCCCCAGCTGTACCCTGGACACCTTATGTGAATTGATTGCCCCCCATCTATCGTCAAAGACGGTACTGTTAGGTGACCTAAACTGGGACATGCTTAACACCCCGGCCATCCTACAATCTAAGCTAGATGCCCTCAATCTCACACAAATTATCAATAAACCTACCAGGTACAACCCTAAATCCGTAAACACGGGCACCCTCACAGATATCATCCTATTCAACCTACCCTCCAAATACAACTCTGCTGTCTTCAACCAGGATCTCTGCGATCACTGCCTCATTGCCTGCATCTGTAATGGATCTGTGGTCAAACGACCACCCCTCATCACTGTCAAACATCACTGCTAACATCACTAAAACACCTCAGCGAGCAGATCTATCTAATCGACCTGGCCCGTGTATCCTGGAAGGATATTGACCTCATTCCATGCCTGGTTATTCTTTAAAAGTGCTTTCCTCACCATCTTAAATAAGCATGCCCCATTCAAAAAATGTAAAACCAGGAACAGATTGGAAGGAACAAGATAGCCCTTGGATCTCTCCAGACCTGACTGCCCTTGACCAGCACTAAAACATCCTGTGGCGGACTGCATTAGCATCGAATAGCCCCCGCGATCTGCAACTTTTCAGGGAAGTTAGGAACCAATATACAGAGGCAGTTAAGAAAGCAAAGGCTAGCTTTGTCAAACAGAAATTTGCATCCTGTAGCACAAACTCCAAAAAGTTCTGGGACACTGTAAAGTCCATGGAGAATAAGAGCACCTCCTCCCAGCTGCCCACTGCACTGAGTATAGGAAACACTGTCCCCACCGATAAATCCATGATAATTAAACATTTCAATAAGCATTTTCTATGGCTGGCCATACTTTCCACCTGGCTACCCCTACCCCAGTCAACAGCCCAGCCCCCCCCCCCCCCCCACAGGAATTTGCCCAAGTCTCCCCATTCTTCCTTCACCCAAATCCAGACAGCTGATGTTCTGAAAGAGCTGCAAAACCTGGACTTCCACAAATCAGCCGGGCTAGACAATCTGGAACCTCTCTTTCTAAAAAAGTATCCGCTGCAATTGTTGCAACTATTACTAGCCTATTCAACCTCTATTTTGGATCGTCTGAGATCCCCAAAGATTGGAAAGCTGCCGCGGTCATGCCCGTCTTCAAAGGGGGAGACACTCTAGACCCAAACTGTGACTGACCTACATCTATCCTACCATGCCTTTCTATGGTTTTCGAAAGCCAAATTAACAAACAGATCACTGACCATTTTGAATCCCACCGTACCTTCTCTGCTATGAAATCTGGTTTCTGAGCTGGTCATGGGTGCACCTCAGCCACGCTCAAGATCCTAAACAATATTATAACCGCCATCGATCAGAGACAATACTGTGCAGCTGTATTCATCGACTTGGCCAAGGCTGTCGACTCTGTCAATCACCACATTCTTATCGGCAGACTCAACAGCCTTGGTTTCTCAAATGACTGCCTCGTCTGGTTCACCAACTACTTCTCAGACAGAGTTTGGTGTGTCAAATCGGAGGGCCTGTTGTCCGGACCTCTGGCGGTCTCTATGGGGGTGCCACAGGGTTCAATTCTCGGGCCGACTCTTTTCTCTGTATACATCAATGATGTCGCTCTTGCTGCTGGTGATTCTCTGATCCACCTCTACGCAGATGACACCATTCTGTATACTTCTGGCCCATCTTTGGACACTGTGTGAACTAACCTCCAGACGAGCTTCAATGCCATACAACACCCCTTCCGTGGCCTCCAACTGCTCTTAAATGCAAGAAAAACTTCACTGCCAACGTTCACTGCCCGCACCTGCCTGCCCGTCCAGCATCACTACTCTGGACGGTTCTGATTTAGAATATGTGGACAACTACAAATACATAGGTGTCAAATACATACATGGTTAGATTGTAAACTCTCCTTCCAGACTCACATTAAACATCTCCAATCCAAAACGAAATCTAGAATCGGCTTCTTATATCGCAACAAAGCATCCTTCACTCACACTGCCAAACATACCCTCGTAACTGACTATCCTACCGATCCTTGACTTTGGCAATGTCTTTTGAAGAACATATCAAGACAATTTCAAGGACAGCTTTTTTCCATCTACGTAACATTGCAAAAATCAGAAACTTTCTGTCCAAAAATGATGCAGAAAAATTAATCCATGCTTTTGTCACTTCTAGGTTAGACTACTGCAATGCTCTACTTTCCGGCTACCCGGATAAAGCACTAAATAAACTTCAGTTAGTGCTAAATACGGCTGCTAGAATCCTGACTAGAACCAAAAAAAATGATCATATTACTCCAGTGCTAGCCTCCCTACACTGGCTTCCTGTCAAAGCAAGGGCTGATTTCAAGGTTTTTACTGCTAACCTACAAAGCATTACATGGGCTTGCTCCTACCTATCTCTCTGATTTGGTCCTGCCGTACACACCTACACGTACGCTACGGTCACAAGAATTTCCCTAGAAACAGCTGGAGGCAGGGCTTTCTCCTATAGAGCTCAATTTTTATGGAACGGTCTGCCTACACATGTGAGAGACGCAAACTCGGTCTCAACCTTTAAGTCTTTACTGAAGACTCATCTCTTCAGTGGGTCATATGATTGAGTGTAGTCTGGCCCAGGAGTGGGAAGGTGAACGGAAAGGCTCTGGAGCAACGAACCGCCCTTGCTGTCTCTGCCTGGCCGGTTCCCCTCTGTCCACTGGGATTCTCTGCCTCTAACCCTATTACAGGGGCTGAGTCACTGGCTTACTGGGGCTCTCTCATACCGTCCCTGGGAGGGGTGCGTCACCTGAGTGGGTTGAGTCACAGATGTGGTCATCCTGTCTGGGTTGGCGCCCTACCTTGGGTTGTGCCGTGGTGGAGATCTTTGTGGGCTATACTCAGCCTTGTCTCAGGATGGTAAGTTGGTGGTTGAAGATATCCCTCTAGTGGTGTGGGGGCTGTGCTTTGGCAAAGTGGGTGGGGCTATATCATTCCTGTTTGGCCCTGTCCGGGGGTGTCATCGGATGGGGCCACAGTTTCTCCTGACCCCTCCTGTCTCAGCCTCCAGTATTTACGCTGCAGTAGTTTATGTGTCAGGGGCTAGGGTCAGTTTGTTATATCTGGAGTACTTATCCTGTCCTATTCGGTGTCCTGTGTGAATTTAAGTGTGCTCTCTCTAATTCTCTCTTTCTTTCTCTCTCTCTCGGAGGACCTGAGCCCTAGGACCATGCCTCAGGACTACCTGACATCCTTGCTGTCCCCAGTCCACCTGGCCGTGCTGCTGCTCCAGTTTCAACTGTTCTGCCTTATTATTATTGGACCATGCTGGTCATTTATGAACATTTGAACATCTTGGCCATGTTCTGTTATAATCTCCACCCGGCACAGCCAGAAGAGGACTGGCCACCCCACATAGCCTGGTTCCTCTCTAGGTTTCTTCCTAGGTTTTGGCCTTTCTAGGGAGTTTTTCCTAGCCACCGTGCTTCTACACCTGCATTGCGTGCTGTTTGGGGTTTTAGGCTGGGTTTCTGTACAGCACTTTGAGATATCAGCTGATGTACGAAGGACTATATAAATAAATTTGATTTGATTTGATTTACAAAATAGCCTCCAACACTTTACTCAGCAAATTGGATGCAGTCTATTACAGTGCCACCCATTTTGTCACCAAAGCCCCATATACTACCCACCACTGCGACCTGTATGCTCTCGTTGGCTGGCCCTCGCTTCATATTCGTCGCCAAACCCACTGGCTCCAGGTCATCTATAAGTCTTTGCTGGGTAAAGCCCTGCCTTATCTCAGCTCACTGGTCACCATAGCAGCACCCACCCATAGCACGCACGCCAACAGGTATATTTTACTGGTAACCCCCAAAGCCAATTCCTCTTTTGGCTGCCTTTCCTTCCAGTTCCAGTTGGAAAGAATTGCAAAAATCACTGAAGCTGGAGACTCATATCTCCCTCTCTAACTTTAAGCACAAGCTGTCAGAGCAGTTCATAGATCACTACACCTGTACATAGCCCATCTGTAACTAGCCCATCCAACTTCCTCATCCCCATACTGTTATTTATTTATTTTGCTCCTTTCCCCAGTATCTCTACTTGCCCATTCATCTTCTGCACATCCATCACTCCAGTGTTTATTCGCAGTTGCAAATGAGATCTTGTTCTCAACTGGCCTACCTGGTTAAATAAAGGTGAAAAAAAATGTTTAATTAAAGTATGATCGTCGGTGCCAGGCGCGCCAGATCCAATATCTCAGAAGCAGCCGCCCTCCTGGGATTTTCACGCACGAGAGTGTCTAGGGTTTACAAAACATTCAGTCAGCAGCAGTCCTGTGGGCAAAAACAGCACATTGATGAGAGATCAAAGGAGAATGGCAAGCTAACAGACGGGCCATAAACAGGCAAATAGCGGTGCAGTACAACAGTGATGCGTATCTCGAAATGCACATTTTGTCAATCCTTGTCACGGATGGGCTTTTGCAGCAGACAACCACATCGGGTTCCACACCTATCAGCTAAAAGCAAAGCGACTCCAGTGGGCACGCCATCACAAACACTGGACCATTGAGGAGTGGAAAAACATTGCCTGTTCCGACAAATCCCAGGATTTGGTGTAAACAGTATGAGTCCATGGCCTCATCCTACCTGTTGTCAACGGTACATGCTGGTGGCGGTGGTGTGGTATGGTGAATGTTTTCCTGGCACACGTTAGGTCCCTCGATATCAATTGAGCAATGATTCCATGCCCCAAATAATTCAGGCTGTTCTGGAGGCAAAGGCCAGACCCAGTACTAGATGGGTGTACCCAATAAACCATGTATGATCATGTGCATTAGTGATCATCTTTAAGAGGCATGTGTCTTCTGTTCTTCCCAGCTATGGAACACAATTGATCTGACTAAGAGGGCTGATTGCATGGATGCAGCTCTGAAGTAGTCACTTAGCTTTTATGTCTCTTTTCCCATGGTAACTCCGCACTGCCGCACTGACTGGCCAGACTCGTTTAGAAATATTTGTTCACTGGACAAATGGCTCCCGAGTGGCAGTAAAAGAGAATGACATTGATTAAAAGATGTGTGTGGTCTGCATTCATACTATATTCCTGCCTTCCCCATGGTACCCTGACCAGCTCAGAACCCCAATTTGTAATCTGTGCAGAGAAGAGAAATGCTGGAGATAAGAGAGTCTTCAGAAAAAAAACTGTCCCATCGTGCAAAGACCATTCCACTAACAATATGTTAATAACTGAAGGAAATCAAGGCATTAGTGACAATGTTATGTTCATAACCCAAGGATAAAGATAAATGCAATGGCATCCCTCTCTTCTCCATGTGGAGCTGAAGACTTCAGAGCGTGATCTTGTTAGCCCGTCATGTGTGCCCTTGATTTGGTTCTGTTTGATTTATGGAAGCAATCCCAACGTGCTCCTTCTCCCTGGTGTCTCCGCAGCTCGGGGAAACCAGCACCAATGTTGGAGGATGGTAAATGTATGCACCTCGCATGAAAATAATCAAACCATTTAGAATATAGAAATTGTGCGATGTAGGAAAATGCTCTTAGTCAAAATGAATAATTTAAGAAATATACACTGAGTGTACAAAACATTAAGAACACCTTCCTAATATTGAGTTGCATCCCCCCTTTTCGCCCTCCGAACAGCGTCAATTCGTCGGGGCATGGACTCTACAAGGTGTCGAAAGTGGATGGATGTCCTATATGTGGTGGACTATTCTTGACACACACGGGAAACTGTTGATCATGAAAAACCCAGCAGCGTTGAAGTGGATTTAACAAGTGACATCAATAAGGGATCACAGCTTTCACCTGGATTCGCCTGATCAGTCTGTCCTAATGTTTTGAACACTCAGTGTATATACTGCATTATATTTCTCTTCAACCCCTAAAACATTGCTGTTACAGCTTCTTAGCATAAATAGATGAATCCAGGGTCATTCCTATATGTGTTTTCATGGGATCTACACAGTATGATGGAAGGAGGTAGATAGAGAGAGAGAAAGCCAGGTGTTAATTTGTTCCAGAACCCCTGCACGTCATCAGTAGTGGATGTTTACCCAGCGTGGCATTGCGACTCCACAGCTAGATACAAAAAGGGCCCTCCAAAGCCTTTGAGCTTACCTGAGATTTCTCCTGTCTCACATTAACTGTGCACACATACACACACTCCATATTTACATTCACACAAGTACATACACACAGATGACAGCATATGTGTTGGCAGAAGAGGTACACACAGTGGTCTGTGGTGCACCAGAGTACCTAGTTACCAATAAAATGTCAATTATTAGCCCCAGCAGTGTCTGTTTGTGGGAACACACTCTGTTTAATTTGTCTGAGGGGTCAATAGCCACAAAGAGAAGCCAAACACAGGTGTTGCGATCTGGTCAATTTCTCTCCATGCCCTCACTCCTTGTCTGGCCTTAATTATTTCCTGTCTGACTCATGCTGGGCTGCGTACCTAGTATCCCGTTTGGGTGTCCTTCTTCATCATTTCATACTTATCATTTCATTTGACCTCCACCACCTGCTGCTCTTTTTTGTTTTGTTTCATCTCCACTCTCATTGTTTCCCCCAGCTCTTCATTTGTCTTGAGACTTGTTTTAACAGCAGCTTTTCACACAGCCAGACACTGACGTCTTCTTCTCTCATGTACCTCATGCTTCTGGGAATTTACCAAACAAGGCTTTCACCTGAATGAAGTGCAAGAACACAATTAAAGCTGTTTGGAAAACCCTCAATGACGTATTGTCTGGCTACTATTGTGCCTTGGCCCTGAAAGAGCCCATAACAGGCATAACAGACATAAAGCCGCTGTCAAGTCTGTCACATCCCTTTTAATTTGTGTCTCTCCTTCTCTCCATTGAGCTACAGATGCTTCTCAATAAAATATGACATATGAAAGGTCTCCTCAGTTTAACAAGTCTTTCTGGTCTCTCCACAGGACAGATGGGTGGGAGTTGAGAGAGACAGACAGACATCCCCCTGCTCCTCCATCTCTCCTGCCTGGACTTCTGCTCACTGCCCCCTCAGAGATGGCAGAGGACATGTGGGAGAACAGAACAGTCCCCAGCCCTTACCCCCACCTCCCCCTGTCTTTGCTACTATGCAACGACACCTTCCTCAATGACACCCTCCTCAACGACACCCTCTTCAACTGTATCAACTCCACCAACATTCCAGAGATGCCATTAGGACCCAGTGTAGCAGGGGTCCTCATCCCACTCATCTACATCATCGTCTGTGTCATCGGCCTTGGCGGGAACAGCCTGGTCATCCACATTGTGCTGCACTACTCCAAGACGGAGTCTGTGACTAACATCTACATCCTGAACCTGGCCATCGCTGATGAGCTCTTCATGCTGGGCCTGCCCTTCCTGGCTGTCCAGAACACCCTCCAGTTTTGGCCCTTTGGCTCCTTTATGTGCCGCCTGGTCATGACCGTGGACTCCATCAACCAGTTCACCTCCATCTTCTGCTTGACCGTCATGAGCATTGACCGCTACCTGGCAGTGGTCCATCCCATACGCTCCTGCAAGTGGCGGCGGCCCCAGGTGGCCAAGGTGGTCAACGGCACAGTGTGGGCCATCTCCTTCCTGGTAGTCCTGCCTGTGGTAATCTTCGCCAACGTCCACAAGACGGGTGGCACCTGCAATATCTCCTGGCCTCGGCCGGCCGACATTTGGCGGGCGGCTTTTATCATCTACACGTCCACAGTGGGTTTCTTCTGCCCACTCCTCATCATCTGCCTCTGCTACCTGCTCATCGTCTTCAAGATCCGCAGCTCTGGAAAGAAGGTCCACGCCACGTCCACCAAGCGCAGGAAGTCGGAGCGCAAGGTGACGCGCATGGTGGTGATCGTGGTCGCCGTGTTTGTCTTCTGCTGGTTGCCCTTCTACGCCCTAAACATCCTCAACTTGCTGGTGTCTCTGCCATCAGAGTACCCGGGCCTCTACTACTTTGTTGTGGTAATGGGCTACGCTAACAGCTGCGCCAACCCCATCGTCTACGGCTTCCTGTCAGAAAACTTTAAGCGGGGCTTCCGCAAGGCCCTGTGTCGCTCCTCACGCAAGGTGGAGAGCCACGACCTGACTGAGCGCCAGCAGCAGCAGGAGGAGAGAGGGAGGGTGCTGAAGCCCCGGGAGAGCTTGAGGAGGGTTGTACGAGATGAGGAGGAGGAAGAGGATGATGATGACAGGGAGGACGTCACAGAGATGACGGAGATCTGTAGGATCGCCCAGAGTGGGAACGGACATCCTGAGAGTTCCCAGGCCCTGTTAACACCCAAGGCGCCAGCTCCAGGGGCATCTGAGCATGTGGTATCCCCAGAAAGGAAAGCCAAAGCTGGTGACATTGGTGGGAAAGGCCCAAGCTTGGGGCCTCCAGCATCCCTGCATAATGGACACACCAATGGGAGTGTCAAACCACTGCCAGAGGAGCCAGTGGAGAAGAACTCCTCACTGGAGATAAGCTACCTATAATGTAAAATAACTGTCTCCGAAGTCAGTTATCTGATGGAACTTGCATTAATATTTTGTAGCATTCATGTAATGTCTGTTTAACTGTACAGCGCTATACACATATAGAGAAGAGAAGCACTCTGTAAGGCCATAGCACCTTTCATAATTTATTGCTGCATTTCTGATCAATGGGCTGAGAGTGTTTGAACTCTGCATCAAGCCAATGGAATTTGTGTTACAATGACTTGATACTGCCTGTAAAACGGTGTACATACTAGGTTGTTTCTGAAGACATTTGTATAATTTCAATCTGTGTTTATATGTTTTACCACATGATCACTGTATGTACATCATGTCTGTGCCTTTTTCCAAACTTATCTGACATATCTGATTGTAATTGTATTACATTTTTACTGCACAATGTGACAATCAATTATATATAGATGAATGTAGCGTCACTTTTATATCCTAGTCATTCACCTCGCTACACCTTAGCTGGGGGAACAGAGGACAGAAGAAAAATAAGGCACCTTGTGTAGCTTCTATCCCATGCCAACAGAATGGCCCTACACTCTTAGAACAAGGGTTACAAAAAGGTTACAAAAGGGTTCTTTGGCTGTAGATAGCACCTCTTTTTCTAAGACTGTACCAATTGTTTGTTTAGATTGTTGGGGGGCACTGGGGGGTGCACAATCTGAGGAGGAAAACAGGTGCCCCGATTGGCATAAAATCAAACAGTGGTTATAGATTTTTGAGGGTTTATTTTGCTTGTGTGTTGTGAGCCGTGGTTGTGTTTGTACTGCTGCTATATGGGGAAGAAAAGGGCTCTGGAAAGAGTTGGCAACTTGCCGGTGACAGTGTCTCATGTTACTGAATATCAAGGTGGAATATCTGGTGACAGTGTCTCATGTTACTGAATATCAAGGTGGAATATCTGGTGACAGTGTCTCATATTACTGAATATCAAGGTGGAATATCTGGTGACAGTGTCTCATATTACTGAATATCAAGGTGGAATATCTGGTGACAGTGTCTCATGTTACTGAATATCAAGGTGGAATATCTGGTGACAGTGTCTCATGTTACTGAATATCAAGGTGGAATATCTGGTGACAGTGTCTCATATTACTGAATATCAAGGTGGAATACCTGGTGAGAGTGTTCAATTTGCTTGAGGGCATACCAAGGTTGCACATATTTGATTGTTGTTGTTCAACACTTGACCCTCTGGTTTCTGTAACTCAGCCTATATAGTATGCCATTTGAAAGGTCAAGGAACATCAGAGTTCCTATACACTGATTATTTATTTTAAGAATGACTTTTTCCTGTTCTTTTGAATGCTATCTGGCAGCTATGACAGGGGAGCCACATTGGAGGCATTGAGGTTGAACAGACAGAGGATATGAGAATATAGATAGATAAGATATGAGCATGAAGGGCTGAAATCACGACATTGTAGGGATGGTATCTACAATATCTGACATCTAGGGGATTCATATGACTAAATGTGTAATAAATGTATTTGTTTTATCATAGATATGTACTTGGACAACAAAAGGAGCGCAGAATGTCAAAATAGTGGATGTTTTCTTTAGAGGTTTAGTTCATCAGGGGAAAAGACTACTGTAAATCATGCACACACCAAGCCATGAAAAAGAAACTGGTACTGTAGGTGCACACAAAATATGCATTATTAGACCGTTACACCAGAGTTATCACACAGCCACAAGCCCTCATTAACCAATTTGCCCAGTTTAGTGGAAGGCATTAGGTGAAACCACACTGACCAACACATAAAGTGCCTCAGTATATTGTTACACTCCACCAACATTGTTGACTCTTGTGTCCCTTTCACTGCATTCAATGATACAAATAGCAGTGTATTGTAGAAAGCAGTTAACTCACTTGAACAATGCTATCTGATCCATGATAAATCAATTTCCTCTGCCACCCCCGCCGCTGCCACACTCCCACACACACTCTCTCTCTCTCACAGCTGCATTAAGAGGTGTGAAAACATAATTAAAGGCTTATGAAAAGTGAATTGTTTCACCAATGCCATGCTTGCAGTTCCTCTGTGCAGACTTGTGACAAGCAGCATACTGTGAAGTGTTGTATAATTGCCACTTTCATGTCAAATATATACTTGTTTACTTGTACTTGAGTTGTGTACGGGATTATTCTATCATATGTGATTTTTGTTTTCCACTGTTTGTGTGATCTTTCCTCAGTGATAATCAGCGCAGTGCTTATTGTAGACGGAGGTGAGGCAAGCAGCTGACCACCTGATTGGTCGACGGGTGGTATCTTTATGAATCTGTGTGATTCATTGTCCACTCTCTCCACCCACAGACGCCCACCTAAGTATGATATGGGCACAGAAAGAAGCAAACAGAACCGCAGGTGACTCTGATAACACTGATATTATTCACTCTTTTTGGCAGTGGCTACTATGGAAACACTATGTAAACCGTGCCTGTTGTGCAAGGGTAAGAACACAACAGAGCCCTGAAAGTCAGAGAACAGGCATAGTATTTATCTCATCCAGATGTGCTATTTGGTTTGGGATTAAATCTCTCAATCCAAGGGCAACACACATGTTCTCAACTAACTATCTGTAGAGGAGCATTCTTTGGTGTGGCCATTGCGTTCCAATGGGCCATGCCAAAACACCATCAGTGTTATTGTGCCTTTTTTTAAAATTGTGTCTCAAGCATCTCATTGTGCCAATGCAATCTGACAGTTTTATCATTACTCAAAGAGACAGCTGGGGGGTAACAAGTAAATGGTTTGCTGATGGTTTGTGGGAGAAGGGACTGTTCTGGCAGATGAGGTGTGGGAGAAGGGACTGTTCTGGCAGATGAGGTGTGGGAGAAGGGACTGATCTGGCAGATGAGGTGTGGGAGAAGGGACTGATCTGGCAGATGAGGTGTGGGAGAAGGGACTGATCTGGCAGATGAGGTGTGGGAGAAGGGACTGTTCTGGCAGATGAGGTGTGGGAGAAGGGACTGATCTGGCAGATGAGGTGTGGGAGAAGGGACGGATCTGGCAGATGAGGTGTGGGAGAAGGGACTGATCTGGCAGATGAGGTGTGGGAGAAGGGACTGTTCTGGCAGATGAGGTGTGGGAGAAGGGACTGTTCTGGCAGATGAGGTGTGGGAGAAGGGACTGATCTGGCAGATGAGGTGTGGGAGAAGGGACGGATCTGGCAGATGAGGTGTGGGAGAAGGGACTGATCTGGCAGATGAGGTGTGGGAGAAAGGACTGATCTGGCAGATTTATTTTTTTATTTTTTTTATTTTACCTTTATTTAACCAGGTTGGCAAGTTGAGAACAAGTTCTCATTTACAATTGCAACCTGGCCAAGATAAAGCAAAGCAGTTCGACAGATACAACGACACAGAGTTACACATGGAGTAAAACAAACATACAGTCAATAATACAGTATAAACAAGTCTATAGACAATATGAGCAAATGAGGTGAGAAGGGAGGTAAAGGCAAAAAAGGCCATGGTGGCAAGGTAAATACAATATAGCAAGTAAAACACTGGAATGGTAGTTTTGCAATGGAAGAATGTGCAAAGTAGAAATAAAAATAATGGGGTGCAAAGGAGCAAAATAAATAAATAAATTAAATACAGTTGGGAAAGAGGTAGTTGTTTGGGCTAAATTATAGGTGGGCTATGTACAGGTGCAGTAATCTGTGAGCTGCTCTGACAGTTGGTGCTTAAAGCTAGTGAGGGAGATAAGTGTTTCCAGTTTCAGAGATTTTTGTAGTTCGTTCCAGTCATTGGCAGCAGAGAACTGGAAAGAGAGGCGGCCAAAGAAAGAATTGGTTTTGGGGGTGACTAGAGAGATATACCTGCTGGAGCGTGTGCTACAGGTGGGAGATGCTATGGTGACCAGCGAGCTGAGATAAGGGGGGACTTTACCTAGCAGGGTCTTGTAGATGACATGGAGCCAGTGGGTTTGCCGACGAGTATGAAGCGAGGGCCAGTCAACGAGAGCGTACAGGTCGCAATGGTGGGTAGTATATGGGGCTTTGGTGACAAAACGGATTGCACTGTGATAGACTGCATCCAATCTGTTGAGTAGGGTATTGGAGGCTATTTTGTAAATTACATCGCCAAAGTCGAGGATTGGTAGGATGGTCAGTTTTACAAGGGTATGTTTGGCAGCATGAGTGAAGGATGCTTTGTTGCGAAATAGGAAGCCAATTCTAGATTTAACTTTGGATTGGAGATGTTTGATATGGGTCTGGAAGGAGAGTTTAGGGTCTAACCAGACACCTAAGTATTTGTAGTTGTCCACGTATTCTAAGTCAGAGCCGTCCAGAGTAGTGATGTTGGACAGGCGGGTAGGTGCAGGTAGCGATCGGTTGAAGAGCATGCATTTAGTTTTACTTGTATTTAAGAGCAATTGGAGGCCACGGAAGGAGAGTTGTATGGCATTGAAGCTTGCCTGGAGGGTTGTTAACACAGTGTCCAAAGAAGGGCCGGAAGTATACAGAATGGTGTCGTCTGCGTAGAGGTGGATCAGAGACTCACCAGCAGCAAGAGCGACCTCATTGATGTATACAGAGAAGAGAGTCGGTCAAAGAATTGAACCCTGTGGCACCCCCATAGAGACTGCCAGAGGTCCGGACAACAGACCCTCCGATTTGACACACTGAACTCTATCAGAGAAGTAGTTGGTGAACCAGGCGAGGCAATCATTTGAGAAACCAAGGCTGTTGAGTCTGCCGATGAGGATGTGGTGATTGACAGAGTCGAAAGCCTTGGCCAGATCAATGAATACGGCTGCACAGTAATGTTTCTTATCGATGGCGGTTAAGATATCGTTTAGGACCTTGAGCGTGGCTGAGGTGCACCCATGACCAGCTCAGAAACCAGATTGCATAGCAGAGAAGGTATGGTGAGATTCAAAATGGTCGGTAATCTGTTTGTTGACTTGGCTTTCGAAGACCTTAGAAAGGTATGGTAGGATAGATATAGGTCTGTAGCAGTTTGGGTCAAGAGTGTCCCCCCCTTTGAAGAGGGGGATGACCGCAGCTGCTTTCCAATCTTTGGGAATCTCAGACGACACGAAAGAGAGGTTGAACAGGCTAGTAATAGGGCTGGCAACAATTTTGGAAGATCATTTTAGAAAGAAAGGGTCCAGATTATCTAGCCCGGCTGATTTGTAGGGGTCCAGATTTTGCAGCTCTTTCAGAACATCAGCTGAATGGATTTGGGAGAAGGAGAAATGGGGAAGGCTTGGGCGAGTTGCTGTTGGGGTTGCAGTGCTGTTGACAGGGGTAGGAGTAGCCAGGTGGAAAGCATGGCCAGCAGAAGAAAAATGCTTATTGATGAGGTGTGGGAGAAGGGACTGATCTGGCAGATGAGGTGTGGGAGAGGGGACTGATCTGGCAGATGAGGTGTGGGAGAGGGGACTGATCTGGCAGATGAGGTGTGGGAGAGGGGACTGATCTGGCAGATGAGGTGTGGGAGAAGGGACTGATCTGGCAGATGAGGTGTGGGAGAAGGGACTGTTCTGCCAGATGAGGTGTGGGAGAAGGAACTGATCTGGCAGATGAGGTGTGGGATAAGGAACTGATCTGGCAGATGAGGTGTGGGAGAAGGGACTGTTCTGGCAGATGAGGTGTGGGAGAAGGAACTGATCTGGCAGATGAGGTGTGGGAGAAGGAACTGATCTGGCAGATGAGGTGTGGGAGAAGGGACTGTTCTGCCAGATGAGGTGTGGGAGAAGGAACTGATCTGGCAGATGAGGTGTGGGATAAGGAACTGATCTGGCAGATGAGGTGTGGATTTCGTACTCTGCCTGGTGGCTCTTTTCTTGATTGTCATTCTTGAAGTTGCTATGTTTTGTGCATCAGCAGGAGAAAATCCCTAAATGTCATTAGATTAATACAATAAAAAGTTGCTCTGGATAAGACCATCTGCTAAGTGATGTAAATGTAAAATGTAAAAATAAAGATTTTGTGGCTGTGAAACGGCTGTCTGTTTGATTGCCTGTGTTCGTTATCCTAAACAAGTGGAAACAATCCATAACAACCAAAGTCATAATATTTACCTTTACCAAAATGTCTTAATGTAGCCCCTTAGTAATCATCATATTTCTTAACATAGATGGAGTTTCTGTGTTTTACTATATACTCCTGGGAGTATAGGCCAGCTCTTAACTCAATCCACTACTGAAGTACTTCAATAAAATATTTTCAATCCCATTTATTTCCTAACTCGCTGATCCAAAAGGCCATTTCTGCAAAGATTACAAGCAGCAATGACAAACTCTGTCCTGCCGATCTCACATTGAAACAGCATGTAGAGCTATAGGTATAACACTCACTACACATTGTATTTCTCCTCAAATAAAAACGTAGGTTGACACACGGAAATCACATTTGGCAGAGACATGCTGCTGATTCGTCAACAGACCTTCAGTTGTTTTATATGAGGAAACGATTGGAAGGCATGGACCCCAGGGTTACCATGCGAGAGCAGTAAGCAATGCAGCATGGGACCATAGTGGTATTGATCTACCCTCAGTGGGTGAAGGATAACAATCAAAACACTCTGATACAGGCAATTCCCCTGTAACAGAATGACACAGACTCAGATCTTTCACTTTAAAGCATTCCAAACAAAAACTATTTGATTGCAAAGTTAAAACTCTATGCACAACGACTACTGTTAACAACTTCCACAGACAATTTTAACAAAGACACAGTTACTCGAAGAACAGTGCAGATGTCACATTTGGTTGCAGAATGACGATAAAATCTGACTCCAAATTAAGATTCAAAGATGTCTGCATAAAGAGTGGAATGTCAGCTATGATATATACACCTTGGGTTTGAAAAAATCTATTTTTGTTATACTCTTGCAAGTGACGGGGCAAGTAGCTTCCCAGTGTTAGAGTTTTGTAGGCTTTTTGAATGGTTTTCAATGGGCAAGAAAGTAGCACAATGGTATTTAGTCAAATTTCATCCATAAACACAAATATAATTTTTTCTATATTTGATATGACCACGTTTTCATGAATTTGATGATATAATCATCAAGCCCATTCCAAAGACCAGGGACATGAACACAGAAGTATGATGTAGGAACGTGTCACTTGTAAGTGGTGGTTTAACACCCGATAACAGAATGACGGTAACAGATTGACATCATGGGTCATTGATCTGTACTATATTAGAATTATGGATTTCATTCTCTTCATGGTGATGTATCCTGAATCTGTACACAAAGGTAGAAAAATGTAATATCCTCCTTTGCATGTTTGGGTATTATTCTACATACTGGCTATTATTCTAATGCACTACACCCCCAAATAAAATTGTCTTGCCCAGTAGAGCACAGTAGAGAACAGCACATCACAGTACTGTGCACAGCAGTAGAGTAAAGTAGAGTAGGGTATAGTTCAGTAGAGTACAGCACAGCGCAGTACTGTGCACAGCAGTAGAGTAAAGTAGAGTAGGGTATAGTTCAGTACAGTTTAGTACAGTAGAGTAAATTTTAGTACAGTGCATTATAGTATGGTACATTACAGTATAATACAGTAGATTATACTCTACTCTACTCTAGTATGCTCTACTGTACTGTACTGACCTATACTCGACTCTACTTTTCTTTACTCTACTGTACACTCTTAGACAAAAAGGTTCCAAAGGGTTCTTCAGCTGTCCCCATTGGAAAACCATTTTTGGTTACAGGTATAACCCTTTTGGGTTCCATGGAGAACTCTCTTTGGAAAGGGTTCTACATAGAACCCAAAATGCTTCTACCTGGAACCAAAAAGGGTTCTTCAGAGGGTTCTCCCATGGGGACAGCCAAAGAACCCTTTTAGGTTCTATATAGCAACTTTTTTCCAAGAGTGTACTGTACCCTACTATGCTCTACTGTACTGTATGTAGTGTTCTGTGCTGTCAAAACATGTGAAACAGTGATTGGTTCAGATCTGGACCGACCAAATTTCAACTACTTTTCAATATCCATGGACGTCCAGTGTCGGTCGCTGCTCAGTGGTGAGAGGGATGGTTACAGTACATGGACGTCCAGTGTCGGTCGCTGCTCAGTGGTGAGAGGGACGATTACAGTACATGGACGTCCAGTGTCGGTCGCTGCTCAGTGGTAAGAGGGATGGTTACAGTACATGGACGTCCAGTGTCGGTCGCTGCTCAGTGGTGAGAGGGATGGTTACAGTACATGGACGTCCAGTGTCGCAGTGTCGGTCGCTGCTCAGTGGTGAGAGGGACGGTTACAGTACATGGACGTCCAGTGTCGGTCGCTGCTCAGTGGTAAGAGGGATGGTTACAGTACATGGACGTCCAGTGTCGGTTGCTGCTCAGTGGTGAGAGGGACGGTTACAGTACATGGACGTCCAGTGTCGCAGTGTCGGTCGCTGCTCAGTGGTGAGAGGGACGGTTACAGTACATGGACGTCCAGTGTCGGTTGCTGCTCAGTGGTGAGAGGGATGGTTACAGTACATGGACGTCCAGTGTCGGTCGCTGCTCAGTGGTAAGAGGGATGGTTACAGTACATGGACGTCCAGTGTCGGTTGCTGCTCAGTGGTGAGAGGGACGGTTACAGTACATGGACGTCCAGTGTCGCAGTGTCGGTCGCTGCTCAGTGGTGAGAGGGACGGTTACAGTACATGGACGTCCAGTGTCGGTTGCTGCTCAGTGGTGAGAGGGACGGTTACAGTACATGGACGTCCAGTGTCGGTTGCTGCTCAGTGGTGAGAGGGATGGTTACAGTACATGGACGTCCAGTGTCGCAGTGTCGGTCGCTGCTCAGTGGTGAGAGGGACGGTTACAGTACATGGACGTCCAGTGTCGCAGTGTCGGTCGCTGCTCAGTGGTGAGAGGGACGGTTACAGTACATGGACGTCCAGTGTCGGTTGCTGCTCAGTGGTGAGAGGGATGGTTACAGTACATGGACGTCCAGTGTCGGTTGCTGCTCAGTGGTGAGAGGGATGGTTACAGTACATGGACGTCCAGTGTCGGTTGCTGCTCAGTGGTGAGAGGGATGGTTACAGTACATGGACGTCCGGTGTCAGTTAGTGCTCAGTGGGTGAGGTGGCTGGTTACAGTACATGGACGTCCAGTGTCAGTTAGTGCTCAGTGGGTGAGGTGGCTGGTTACAGTACATGGACGTCCAGTGTCAGTTAGTGCTCAGTGGGTGAGGTGGCTGGTTACAGTACATGGACGTCCGGTGTCAGTTAGTGCTCAGTGGGTGAGGTGGCTGGTTACAGTACATGGACGTCCAGTGTCAGTTAGTGCTCAGTGGGTGAGGTGGCTGGTTACAGTACATGGACGTCCAGTGTCAGTTAGTGCTCAGTGGTGAGGTGGCTGGTTACAGTACATGGACGTCCAGTGTCAGTTAGTGCTCAGAGGGTGAGGTGGCTGGTTACAGTACATGGACGTCCAGTGTCAGTTAGTGCTCAGTGGGTGAGGTGGCTGGTTACAGTACATGGACGTCCAGTGTCAGTTAGTGCTCAGTGGGTGAGGTGGCTGGTTACAGTACATGGACGTCCAGTGTCGGTTGCTGCTCAGTGGTGAGAGGGATGGTTACAGTACATGGACGTCCAGTGTCGGTTGCTGCTCAGTGGTGAGAGGGACGGTTACAGTACATGGACGTCCAGTGTCGGTTGCTGCTCAGTGGTGAGAGGGATGGTTACAGTACATGGAAAGAGAGGGGGCTTATGGGTCGGTGGCAGTAAGAGCTGGTAGAGGTGACATTAACTAGAGAGAGAGCGAGAGAGAGAGAGAGAGAGAGAGAGAGAGAGAGAGAGAGAGAGAGAGAGAGAGAGAGCGAGAGAGAGAGAGAGAATTTCAATCTCTATTTGAAATTCACCGCTCGACTGAGGGACCTTACAAATAACTGTATATATGGGGTACGGAGATGAGGTAGTCATTCAAAAATAATGTTATTATTGAACACAGAGTGATTCCATGCAACTTATTATGTGACTCGTGAGGCAAATTCTTACTCCTGAATTTATTTAGGCTTGCCATAACAAAGGGGTTGAATACTTACTGACTCAAGACATTTCAGCTTTTCTTTTTTAATTAATTTGTAAACATTTCTAAAAACATAATTCCCCTTTCAGATTATGGGGTATTGTGTGTAGGGCAGTGACACAACATCTGAATATAATCCATTTAAAATTCAGGCTGTAACACAACAAAATGTGGAAAAAGTCAAGGGATGTGAATACTTTCTCAAGGCACTGTAAGCATTAACTTCTCAAACATATAGACTCTTAGCTTTCATATGACACCTCATTTGATGTGCTCCTATGAACTTCACATTAGTGCTCATGGGGCTTTTTAAATGGAAATGCCCACCTCTGGTTTACACAAGCAAAGTGTCAGTGCTGGTTCACTGTCTACCAAACAGTATATATTATCTTATTGACAAACTGTCAAAGGAAGAGTAATATGAGCATCTTGACTGGCCACATTTTGATTCCTCTGATTCCCATCAAAGCTGAGGAGTGCTCTCTGATGCATCCTAATTTCAGACAATCACTCCTATGGGATGGTAAAAATAATGGGAGATGTGAACGTGATGTACTGCTGATTGCGGAGATTAAAATAAATGTGGAAGCTCTCAGTCTGTATGGTTGATGATCCCTTCATTCTACAGAATGAGAATTAAGTTTGGATTCCTCCGGGTCCAGAACTTATTCTGGTTAGCCGAGTTAACTACTTGCGGGGTACATTATTTGTCATAGTATGAACAAGTGGCCTTACATTTTCTTTTCTTAAGATCAGAACAGTATCCTTCCAAAAGCAAATCATTACACGGAGACACAGGGGACAGGATCCAGGAAGAACGGAAAGAGCTAAAAAAAAGACTGAAGAACAAAGGAAATATGTTGGCAGGATCTGAGATCTTCAAGTTGTTTGGAGACCTAGAGAGAATGTACATCTGAGTCACACACAAAAAAAGTTTAAAAACTAAGTGGAAGAAGCAGCACTCCGCAATACAACATCCAAAGGTGTAGGCAGAGACACAGAGCACACATTGGAGGCCTTTATACATAGCAGCTGGCAGTAATTTCCTTCCAACATATTGGAGCACATCCAATACCTCAATTACCATTAGCATTCAAGTGCAAACTGCAAGTTCAGCACAGAAGAAGCAGGTGGGTAAAGGGCAGCTTTCTGAATGTGTCGCAGCCTGGTGTTGACTGCAATGTTGCTAACCATTAACCTTTGCCTTCCTTCTCACACACAGTACTGCACATAGCATCTGACTTGGAGTATTATTCAAGGGGTAATAATAGAGATCCGTTAAAATCTCCACTATTGTTGTTATTTGAATACTGCCCAAGAATCCCCAGAAAAATTATAGAAGTGGTTTCAGTAGCT
The DNA here is from genome assembly GCF_057628025.1 of Oncorhynchus mykiss. NCBI lineage: Eukaryota > Metazoa > Chordata > Actinopteri > Salmoniformes > Salmonidae > Oncorhynchus > Oncorhynchus mykiss. Next base: position 84,348,403 of record NC_143033.1, read on the forward strand.
CAGTGAGTTTTAACAAATATTTTAACAATGAATATTGTTGAATTAATATGTATTAATGAATTTGCACCACTTTTCCTGAGGGATTTAATAAATCCAAGGTTTTCGTGTTTGGTCCTAATGTTTAGTGCAGGAAAAGTTTACTTTAGCTTCCATTAACAAAAACAAGTGATTCCTAACTCATAATAAACAACCTCAAACTTCCTTCACACTGTATCATAAATTCTGCAACATGCAACAGCAAAAAAACACCAGTGGATCTGGACAGCCTTTGAACAGAGAGCATAGGCCTTCAGGTTTCTCTTGTTCTGTATCCTGGCTTTTCTTACAGAAGGCTTAAAAGGAACGTCAGAGGCAAAGGCGCTTTATGCCTTTTGGAGGGCCCTCAGACATTTGGGGGAGTGTATCGGCCCACATCCTACGCATGATACCTAATGGCCTGCTATTTCCATTTCAACTCTCCTAACACTGGAAGGATCAAGCAACCACCACATTAACATCTACCTGTGAAAATAGCATGTTCACAGTGCCTTAATATATCACAATACATTCTGAGGACATTTCTCTTGGTCTATAAAAGCTTATTGGCTCTCATACCAGCCATAATGTCAGGGTATGTCCACAACCTGGACTCAGGGGTAGACGTAACATGGTAAATGTAAATCCGGGAAACTCCAATTAGTATGACATGTTAAGTTTTGTTTGGTACGTATTCATTTGTGGATGTCCATCGTCCAGTTCGTATGATATGTTACAAATTTCAATTCATATCTTACGGAGGAGAGCTGAGCACGCCCCTATTCACATCAACGGGCTGTACTGGAGTGGGTCGAGAGCTTCAAGTTCCTAGGTGCCCACATCACTAAGGACCTATCATGGTTCAAACACACCAAGACAGTCGTGAAGAGGGCATGACAATGCCTATACCCCTTCAGGACGCTGAAAAGATTTGGCATTGGGCCCTCAGATCCTCAAAAAGTTCTACAGCTAAACCATTGAGAGCATCCTGACTGGTTGCATCACCACTTGGTATGGCAACTGCTCGGCATCCGACCGCAAGGCACTACAGAGGGTAATGCATACGGCCCAGTACATCACTGGGGCCAAGCTTCCTGCCATCCAGGACCACTATACTAGGCAGTGACAGAGGAAAGCCCTAAATATGGTAAAAGACTCCAGCCACCAAAGTCATAGATTGTTCTCTCTGTTACCACACGGCAAGCGGTACCGGAGCACCAAGTCTGGGACCAAAATGCTCCTTAACAGCCTCTACCCCCAAGCCATAAGACTGCTGAACAGTTCATCAAATGGCTACCGGACTATTTACATTGACCCCTTTATTTTCTTCTTATCTATTCTTATTTTTTGCACTGACTCTCTTGCACAGACTCAAACCACACACACGCACATACACACAGACACACACAAAACACACACACATGCACATTGACGCCACACACATACATTGACATCCCTTGACACTGTTCACTTACGCTGCTGCTACTCTGTTTATTATCTATGCCAACCACCCTACCTTCATTTTTGCCTTCAGTAACCTTCTGTCTGACAAAAGTGTAACCTGTGTGAAATGGCTAGCTAGTTAGAGGTGCGCACTTGTAGCCTTTCAAACGGTGATGTCACTTGCTCTGAGACCTTGAAGTAGTTGTTTCTAGATTTTGTGAAACGATAGGTAACAATGCTTCGTAGGTGACTGTCGAAGTGTTCAGAGGGTCCTTGGCAACACTGTTATATAACCATAGCAAACGTAACATATACTAATCTGAGAGTCTCGGATTTACATTTACTAAGTCTATGAGATCAAGCTGATGTCCTTACAAACCCCATAAGCCGTATGAGACAGTATAACATGCAGATACATAATAATATATGCCATTTAGCAGATGCTTTGATCGAAAGACACTTACAGTCATGCGTGCATTTTACAGGTGGCCCCGGGAATCAAACACACAATCGTGGCATTGCAAGTGCTATGCTCTACCAACTGAGCCATACAGGACCACATAAACATGTGTGGCCACTGCATCCAGACATGTGCCACACATACAAACTAAAGACTCCATGCAATGCTAGTCTCTAAGGGAATGAGTCACGTTGCTAAGATACCAATAGTCTGGCTGAAGAAGAAGTTTTGTGAGTGTGCTGATTATTAGATGGAGAGAAAGACAGGTAAGTGGGTGGATGGAGCTGCATCAAGGGAGATAGTGAGAGAAGGCAGACTGGTCTCATAGATCAGACGTAACATGGTAAACGTAAATTAGTACAATATGTTATGTTTGGTATGGTAACATTAGACAGAAGGTTACTTAAGGCAAAAATGTAAATGGGATTGTCGGTTGGTTGGGTGGATGTATAATGCAAACATCTAGTAACCCAAAGATTGCCTGTTCAAATCTAATTTTAGATAATTAGCAACTTTGCAACTGCTTACTAGATTTGAACTACTTTGCAACTATATATAATATGTTTTGGAAATTCGTAACATACTGCACGAATTGAAACTTGTAACATTTTGTACGAATAGCAATGCGTTGCATATCATCTGACTAAATGACTAAAATGGAAATGGAAACGAAATGGATGAGGGCGATCCACAAATTAATACATGCCATACGAAACATAGCATATCATACTAAATGGAGTGTCACAAATGTACATACAGAATCATATGAAAAGCTCTGAGACCACGTTGAAGAAGGAGGAGGTAGAGAAAGAGACAGATAATGAAAGAGCAAAATAGATTAGACCCACTCTGAAGGGCAAGCTGCTCCTTTGTCTTCCTCCTGAAAACCACTGCTCACTTTGGCTTGAGTACAGGGTGCTTCTACCACTGGTCTTCACATTAACAATACTAGCTGTAGTAGAGAATGATATAGCCTACAAGTACTTTTAGTCATTATCATAGATGAGTTGCCTGCTATTAGCGAACCAGGTGTAGGAACAAGAAGACATCAAGAGAACTTGAGCTCTTCTCAGAGTTGATGCACACATTCATCAATGTCCTAGGTTAACATTCTCACACCGCTTCTGTTCTATCCATCAACCACTGCTCTTTTCTTCCCCCCATTCATCATTCGGCGCACGTGACAAAAATACATTTATTTGATGTTTTAGGGGGAGCTTTGTAATTGCTCCTGTCACTGGTTATCAGGTGATCATTTCTCAACTGCTCCACTGCAGGCTCCTCAATAACTCCTCAATGACTCTTAATCAGTGGGGTGCACCGTCTGCCGATAGGCTTTTAATAACACCTCTACACCACCACCACATGCGCACTGTGATGACCTCTTGAATCACCCCCTAGAACTCATACTTCCCTGTCGACACTGCTTAGACTGGGGGCTCCGGGGCTCCTGTTAGCTGGGGGCTCCGGGGCTCCTGTTAGCATCAGCAGCACCATTGTCAATCAACTACCAGGTAGATATAACAAGTATTTCATGTGGTTGATTGTTGATCCAATCAATCAATTTCACTTTCTAAATTGCATCTTTTTTCACCGCTTGGCCATGACAATTTTTTAATTGGCTATTGCAAGGACTTTGTTGCTCTCCACAATCAAATAACGACTTGTCTCTGATTTATACTTCATGTGTGACTTTCATCTCCAGCACTTCAATATTCTGTCAGTTGTATTGAGAGAGCCATTTTTCTTGGATACATTTTATTGATGAATTAACACACAACAGCAGAAAAAAACTGTGTTCTTGACTAAACTCGGTTAATACACTCTTAGAAAAAAAGGTGCTATCTAGAACCTTAAAGGGTTCTTCTGCTGTCCCATAGAACCCTTTGAAGAACCCTTGTTCGTTCCAGGTACAACTCTTTTGGGTTATATGTAGAACCCTTTCCACAAAGGATTCTACATGGAACCCAAAAGAGTTCTACCTGAAACTAAAAAGGGTTCTCCAATGGGGACAGCTGAAGAACCCTTTTCAAATCAAATCAAATTGTATTTGTTACATGTGCCGAGTACAACAGGTATTCAACCTTACCGTGAAATGCTTACTTACAAGCCCTTAACTATTAGGGGGGGGGGTTAATGTAAGTAGTCCGGGTGGCCATTTGATCAATTGTTCAGCAGTCTTATGGCTTAGGTGTAAAAGCTGTTAAGAAGCCTTTTGGACCTAGGCGCTCCGGCACTGCTTGCCGTGCGATAGAAGAGAAAACAGTAAATGACTTGGGTGGCTGGAGTCTATGACAATATTTTGGGCCTTCCTCTGACACCGCCTAGAATATAGGTCCTGAATGGCAGGAAGCTGGGCCGTATGCACTACCCTCTGTAGCGCCTTATGGTCGGATGCCAAGCAGTTGCCATGCCAAGCAGTAATGCAACCAGTCACGATGCTCTCGATGGTGCCACTGTAGAACTTTTTGAGGATCTAGGGAACCCTTTTTTCTAAGAGTGTACAACTTATTCATTTTTGGGGGGGTTTTGTGATTAAATAGGACTTTGGAACGGCTGTCTGACTAATGTATTATCAGATTTATACTCTGCAAAGCACTAAAAACATCAAAACAAATTAGAGTGAATATGCTACAAATGTGTTCCAGTCTATATTAGTGCATCCTAATCAGAATAATGATTAATCTTGTCACTTTCAATACAGACACAGCGTGTTAGCGTGCATATCCCAACATGATGTGACAGAACGTTTGATTTCAGAGGCAGAGGTCTCCACAGTAATGTCATTCTCAGCACATGGGTAATGCTTGCCTGCCCACGTTTGTTGAAGGGCATTGCTTGCATACTGCAATGCACAGGTAACCTTGGAGTTTTGCCTAAACAGCAGCATCCTCTGATGAGAGGACTGTGAGGTTGGATGCCTTTGAGAGTCCCTGTCCAATCACATTCAACAGCCACGGCAAAACGTGAATATTTTAGCACATCTCACTAACCAAGACCAATTAAAAACATGCATACAAAGCACAAACTTAAACATGACAGATTATCAATGTTTCAAAGCAGACCTTTGTGTTACAGACATTATGCTGCCTGCTTAGCAAGTATCGCTTGCAGCTCACACCGGAGCTCAAACCCAGGACCTTTGCTTTGCTAACACATGTGACCATCCTCCTTGACAGCAAAGCAACCATTTAAGCTATGGAATAATATCAAATGCCATAGCTCCATCTGCAACATTTCAGTCTAGCTGTGGAGTAAGCTTAAGTACGTTCTTAATTCTGTTACATTTGCATTTAGCACTTTGTCTCCGTTGTGATGTCATAACTTGAGGGTATTGGAGTCTGTTTACGATCACAGTCAGATTGGACTGGGGGTGAACTCATGGATGCCATCATTATCATCATAACTCCAGGTCTATTTCTTATTATTTTCAGAAGTGTAGAATATTTGCAGGACTGCAGGTAGGTAGAATAGGATACAGAACATTTTAGGTTTCTTTTTTTTATTCAATTGAACCTTTATTTAAATAGGCAAGTCAGTTAAGAACAAATTCTTATTTACAATGACGGCCTACCCCAGCCAAACCCGGTTGATGCTGAGCCAATTGTGCTACGCCCAAGCACGGCCAGATGTGATGCAGCCTGAATTCGAACCAAGTACTATAGTGACGCCTCTTGCACTGAGATGCAGTTCCTTTAGACCACCGCGCCACTTGGGAGCAAATGAATAAGATAATAATCTGTGGAAGATAGCCTACTTCAGACTGATCTCTCGTGGACAGATCTGGTACCGTAGAATGTTGCATTCTAATCTAATATTTCAAATATATTTAGTAATATAATCACTTTAATTATTAAATAGTTTATCCGGACTTTCCAATTGCATAGTGTGCACCATTAAAATGTTACAAATATGTCTGTGATGTAAAGGTACCTGAATAGACTTTCCCCATAATTAAATGTACATGATAGAAGAAGGCAGAGTTTAGTAACTTGTTCAATATTACCATCAACAAAGAAGAAATATGATAACAGTCTGGTCTCAATTTAAACAATTGTTGTGGAGGAAACATATATTACAAAGCAACGGAAACTGGCATTGACACCAAAATGTGTAATGAAAAAGTTGCATATATTTTTGGGGGGGGATCTGCATTTACAGTGGTGAGCGAAAGTTAGTGAACTCTAGAATTTTCTGCATTTTAGAATACATTTGACCTAAAATGTGATCAGATCTTCATCTGAGTTCTAGTACTAGATCAAATTAACCTGATTAAACAAATATCAAATCAAATCAATGTTTTATTTTTCCAAATAACACAAAAACAATTGTACTTTTTCATTTCTTTATTGAGCAAATAGATCCAACATTAAATGTCTTTGTCGGAAACAGTACGTGAACCTCTAGATGAATCTAAAGTAGTCCAAACGTTTAATATTCTTATTCCTTGTACGCAATGATTACTGATCACACTGATCATATTTTTATCAAATTTATGCAGAAGTACAGAAAATCTTAAAGGGTTCACAAACTTTATCTCACCATTTTATCTCACCACTGTAATTTTGAACATTTGGGGAAGTTAGAGCCATTCTGTTCATGTAGGCTAATGCATAACGTTTCTCTGTGCCATGGGCCACTAGATCCAGATGGCAATCTGTATATAGAAGTCACTGTAAGCCAAATTAATAAATATTTTTGTCTTGTAAATGCCATAGAGAGGAATAAACATTGCAATCTGAGTAATCTGTCTGATCGTGTTAAGATTTAAGAAAGCTTGACTTTGCATCCGTCTGGGTCTAATTGCATTATGGCCAATGATGTACAGTTGGGTCCGAAATGATTGACACCCTTGAGCAAAAATGTATGTTTAAAAAGTAAATACTGAGCTATATTGTATGCAAAAAATGTGGGTAAATGATATTATTTTAAACTAACACAATTGTTCAAAGAAATATATTTTGTTTAACAAGTAATAAAAACAATTCTCTAAATTATTTGGGTCAAAATTATTGACACCCCTGTTTTCAATTCCTTTCAATACCCCACCTTGCAAGGATAACGACACTGGTCATTCCAGATCCAAAAATATCCTTCATCTGCGCTTATAGTCTGCCCTCTTCAATTCAAACCACAGGTTTTCAATGGGTTTCAAGTCCGGAGACTGAGATGGTGTGCTTGTCTTGCTGGAAGATCCACTTGCAGACAAGTTTCAGCCTCCTGGCAGAGGCAACCAGGTTTTGGGCTAAAATGTCTTGGTATTGGGTAAAGTTTGTGATTCCGTTGACCTTAACAAGGGCCCCAGGACGAGTGGAAGCAAAATAGTTGCAAAACATCAAAGATCCACCACTATATTTTACAGTAGGTATGGGGTTCTTTTCTGCTCATGCATTCTCATTTCGACGCCAAAACCACCACTTGCGTGGATGGCCAAAGAGCTCAATTTTCATGTCATCTGATCAAAGCAACGGGTTTCAATCCAAGTGCCTATGCCATTTAGAAAAGTCCAGGTGTTTACATTTGTAGGAAGACATGAAAATAGAGCTCTTTGGCCAAAATGAGAAAAGCATTAGCAGATAAAAACTCCATACCTACTGTAAAATATTGTGGTGGATCTGTATAAAGGTTTGTGCATGTCGAACATTTCACTCCATTGCATTTAGTCCTCATTTAGCGCCAAACACACTTTGTAAATCTTTGCTAATGTGTGTTCATGTTGCTAGCAATTAAGTGCAATCCTTTTGCTAAACATGTTCCATATTTCTGTATAAGATAAAATGCGAGAAGAAAGTGTGTTAAAAGTTACATTATATCGCCGACCTGTAATCACCACCGCAGATTGTTGAGGACTGTTTATTTAGTACTCGCAGGTGGCGTCCACATTTTATCCACCAGGGCCCAGGTGCACAAAACACTTCTTACGATAAAACTTAAAAGGCTTATGAATTTATTTTTTTAAACATTCATAGTGCAATTCTTAAAAATGTCATAAAAGCCCAGTGCAGTCAAAAATGTGATTATCTTGTCATGTTCATACAAATACTTACACATGTTAAGTTTGCTGAATATAAATGCAGCTGACAGTGAGAGGACGTTTCTTTTTTTGCTGAGTTTGTGGTAGAGACTCCAGACAATCACAGATTACTAAGGGAAAACCAGCCACGTCGCGGACACAGATGTCTTGCTCCCAGACACGTTAAACACCTTCACTCGCTTTGAGGATAACACAATGCCACCGACGCTGCCGCTCCCGAGGACTGTGAGCTCTCGTTTTCCGTGGCTGACGTAAGTAAGATATTTAAGTTGGTTAACCCTCGCAAGGCTGCCGGTCCAGACGACATACTTACCTGGCTGGAGTGTTTACGGACATGTTCAATCTCTCCCTATCCCAGTCTGCTTTCCCCACTTGCTTCAGGATGCTCACCCTTGTTCCCTAAGAAAGCAAAGGTAACTGAACTAAAATACTTTTGCCCCGTAGCACTCACTCACTTCTGTCATGATGAAATGCATTGAGAGGCTAGTTAATGATCATATCACCTCTACATTACCCGACACCTTAGACCTACTGCAATTTGCATACCACCCCAATAGATCAACGGATGTTGCAATCACACTGCACACTGCCCTATCCCATCTGGACAATAGGACTACCTACAGTATGTATGAATGCTGTTCATTGACTACAACTCAGCCTTCAACACCATAGTACCCTCCAAGTTCATCATTAAGCTCAGGGCCCTGGGTCTGAATCCCACCCTGTTCAACTGTCCTGAACTTCCTGACGGGCCTCCCCCAGGTGGGGAAGGTAAGCAACAACACCTCCACTATGCTGATCCTCAACACAAGGGCCCCACAAGGGTGCGTGCTCCACCTGTACTCCCTGTTCACCCATGACAGCGTGGCCACACACGTCTCCAACTCAATCATCAAGTTTGCAGATGACACAACAGTGGTCGGCCTGATTACCAGCAACAACGAGACAGCCTACAGGGCGGAGGTAACGGTCCTGGCAGAGTGGTACCAGGAAAATAACCTCCCCCTCAACGTCAACAAAATGAAGGAGCTGATCTTGACTTCAGGAAACAGCAGAGGGCGCACACCTCCAAACACATCGATGGGGCCACAGTGGAGAAAGTGAAAAGCTTCAGATTCTCAGCGTACACATCACTGATGGTCCACCCACACAAACATGGTGCACCCACACAAACATGGTGCACCCACACGAACATGGTGCACCCACACAAACATGGTGCACCCACACAAACATGGTGCACCCACACAAACATGGTGCACCCACACAAACATGGTGCACACAAACATGGTGCACCCACACAAACATGGTGCACCCACATGAACATGGTGCACCCACACAAACATGGTCCACCCACACAAGAAAGCATAAGAGGGCCTCTTTCACCTTAGGAGGCTGAATAAATGAAGGAGGCTGAAGAAATGTGGCTTTGCCCCTAAGACCCTCACAAACTTTTACAGATGCACCATTGATTGCATCCTGTCATGCTGTATCACCGCCTGGTATGGCAACTCTACCGTCCGCAACCGCAGGGCTCTCCAGAGGGTGGTGCGATCTGCCCAGCGCATCACTGGGGGCACACTGCCTGCCCTCCAGGACATCTACAGCACTCTGTGTCACAGGAAGGCCAATAATTTCATCAAGGACCTCAGCCACCTGAGCCAAGGCCTTTTCAGGTGCATCAAAGCTGAGACCGAGACTGAAAAACAGCTTCTATCTCAAAGCCATCAGACTGTTAAATAGCCATCACTGCCAGCCTCCACCCAGTACCCTACTCCGGACTCCAACATTGCTCGTCCTAATATTTCTTTATTTCTTAATTGCATTATTTTACTTTTAGATTTGTGTGTATTGTTGTGTATTGTTCGATATTACTGCACTGTTGGAGTTAGGAACACAAGCATTTCACTACACCTACAATAACATCTGCTAAACATGTTTATGCAACTCAGGAGGTTGGTGGTACCTTATAGGTGAAATGATATCAAATACATCAAACACACTTGATGCCATTCCATTCGCTCCGTTTCAGCCATTGTTATGAGCCGTCCACCCCACAGCAGCATCCACTAGTATGCAACCATTAAAAAAAAAATTGTTTGGTATGTGGTAATACAGTGTAAATTGTATCCCTGTCTCCTACTGGTTATCAATTACATCCTCTAAAGAGGGAGCTGGGACAGTTGCACCTATCTATAAACCAGCACCTCTATCGGAGTCCACCATCAGTTGATGGCACTCTTTTTCAACCAGCCTGAAGAGGAGGCACACACACACAACCGCAAGAGACAAACAAGGAACAACGTTCGAAAAACAAGGAACAACAACAATTGAAAAATGTGTGTGAAAAGAAGCTCAACGAAAACTCTGAGAGACAAGGAAACAACACAAATAATCTTTGGAGAAAAGTTCCTTACAATGAACTCCAAAAAAACTGTGGGAGTCAATGAAAACAATCACCAACATGAACCCCACAAAATAATCAGTGCACATAACAGATTAAGTAACAAAAGCTAATGAATTAAATCATTTTTACACAAGGTTTGATGTTCATGACTTCTCTGAGTGTGCTAATGTGATTGACACAATTGTTATTTATGACTGGATTCTTACTAGGCTGGAAATCAATCTACAATAGTTTGTCTTTAAGCAGACCTGTATGCATAAACAGGCCTTAGATCCTTACCAATTTGGTAATAAGCTAAATCGTGGGACTGGTGATGCAATCAACAGCATATGCTAGACATATGCTAGACGGTTGTTTATTGATTTCAGTTCAGCATGTAACACACTACATACAGAACAGGAGGCTGGTGGCACCTTCATTTGGGAGAATGTGCTTGTGGTAATGACTGGAGTGGAATAAGTGCAATGGCAACAAATACATCAAACACGTGGTTTCCATGGTTTCCAGGTGTTTGATGCCATTCCATTTCCTCCGTTCCGGCCATTATTATGAGCCGTTCTCCCCTCAGCAGCCTCCACTGCACTACAGCCACATGTCCTACTCAGCCAGTTGAGGCAGATGGCTGTTTTTGGTGTAGGCATTCTGGTTGCCAAGATTACAACCTTCTAAACACATTTATTCTACATCAGCAAGAGAAAAGTTGTAAAAAATAAAATTCCCATTATACTTACAGTTCCTAGTAAATGTCTTTACACCCTTTCATTATCACCAACTTCCCTCTCTGTGGTGGGTGGGTGGGGGGGAGATAAGATAAGGACTTTATTATCCCTGTGGGGAAATTTAGTTTGTGGCTCAATGTACACAAAAACATATCATCAAGCATTTACAGAATGTCAAGAAAAAAGGGATCCGAAAGGGTTCTTCAGCTTTCCACAGAGGAAAACCCTTCTTGGTTTCAGGTAGAATCCAAATCATGTCCAGTCAGTTGAATTTACCACAGCTGGACTCCAATCAAGCTGTAGAAAGATCTCAATGATGATCAATGAAGACAGGATGCACCTTCGAGTCTCATAGCAAATGGTATGAATACTTATGTAGATAAGGTATTTCTGGGTTTTTTTATACATTTGCTATCATTTAAAAAATAAATTGCCTTGTCATTATGTGGTATTGTGTGTATATTGATGAGGGGGGATAAAAACAATTTACTACATTTTAGAATAAGGCTGTAACATAACAACATTTGGAAAAGGGGAAGGGGTCTGAATACTTTCCGAATCCACTGTAGGTAAACACTTTGTATGAGCTCTGGTCCAAAGGTGTGCGTCATCCTTTACCTTTCCTGGTGGTCAAGGATGACTCACTTTTTCCTCCAGGGACGCCATGTATGGGCCGTTTAAATTAGTCCTTTACATTTTAGACAATGAAATTAAATGTTTGTGACTGATTGAATTGTAAATTAAACGTAAAATGATGTATTGCCACTTGGGGTGATGTTACATTCATAAGAGCTCTGATTCAGCTGCCACCCTTAACACAGAGAGAGGCACACACATATTACGAGCTTCTGAAAAAGACAGTTCAACCTTTCTCCTCTGGGACCATGTCACCAATGATTGCGTCCACTGAAGCAGACTTACCCATTAACCTAATAAACTCCTTAGCCAGATCCAGAGCGTTGGTCTTCTGCCTCTTCGCCTCTTTCTCCTGTCCCTCACCTGTTTTATATCACAAAGATCATTTTAAAGGTCAGTTGAAAAGAATTGGCATAACAAAATTAACATTAAATAATATCAACCAAAGAGTAGGCAAAACTGTGTTACTGAAAATGGCAATTTATATGAGCACTGTGTGGTAACACAATGACTACTAATAACATACCCTCAGGTAGTTGCTGAGGGCTACGGCTCACATGTTTTCTGGCCCATCAGTATGCATCTTTATCTCCTCCGAACTGATGCTGTACAGTGCCTTGCGGAAGTATTCGGCCCCCTTGAACTTTGCGACCTTTTGCCACATTTCAGGCTTCAAACATAAAGATATAAAACTGTATTTTTTTGTGAAGAATCAACAACAAGTGGGACACAATCATGAAGTGGAACGACATTTATTGGATATTTCAAACTTTTTTAACAAATCAAAAACTGAAAAATTGGGCGTGCAAAATTATTCAGCCCCTTTACTTTCAGTGCAGCAAACTCTCTCCAGAAGTTCAGTGAGGATCTCTGAATGATCCAATGTTGACCTAAATGACTAATGATGTAATCAAGTCTCCGTATAAATGCACCTGCACTGTGATAGTCTCAGAGGTCCGTTAAAAGCGCAGAGAGCATCATGAAGAACAAGGAACACACCAGGCAGGTCCGAGATACTGTTGTGAAGAAGTTTAAAGCCGGATTTGGATACAAAAAGATTTCCCAAGCTTTAAACATCCCAAGGAGCACTGTGCAAGCGATAATATTGAAATGGAAGGAGTATCAGACCACTGCAAATCTACCAAGACCTGGCCGTCCCTCTAAACTTTCAGCTCATACAAGGAGAAGACTGATCAGAGATGCAGCCAAGGGGCCCATGATCACTCTGGATGAACTGCAGAGATCTACAGCTGAGGTGGGAGACTCTGTCCATAGGACAACAATCAGTTGTATATTGCACAAATCTGGCCTTTATGGAAGAGTGGCAAGAAGAAAGCCATTTCTTAAAGATATCCATAAAAAGTGTCGTTTAAAGTTTGCCACAAGCCACCTGGGAGACACACCAAACATGTGGAAGAAGGTGCTCTGGTCAGATTAAACCAAAATTGAACTTTTTGGCAACAATGCAAAACGTTATGTTTGGCGTAAAAGCAACACAGCTGAACACACCATCCCCACTGTCAAACATGGTGGTGGCAGCATCATGGTTTGGGCCTGCTTTTCTTCAGCAGGGACAGGGAAGATGGTTAAAATTGATGGGAAGATGGATGGAGCCAAATACAAGACCATTCTGGAAGAAAACCTGATGGAGTCTGCAAAAGACCTGAGACTGGGACGGAGATTTGTCTTCCAACAAGACAATGATCCAAAACATAAAGCAAAATCTACAATGGAATGGTTCAAAAATAAACATATCCAGGTGTTAGAATGGCCAAGTCAAAGTCCAGACCTGAATCCAATCGAGAATCTGTGGAAAGAACTGAAAACTGCTGTTCACAAATGCTCTCCATCCAACCTCACTGAGCTTGAGCTGTTTTGCAAGGAGGAATGGGAAAAAATGTCAGTCTCTCGATGTGCAAAACTGATAGAGACATACCCCAAGCGACTTACAGCTGTAATCGCAGCAAAAGGTGGCGCTACAAAGTATTAACTTAAGGGGGCTGAATAATTTTGCACGCCCAATTTTTCAGTTTTTGATTTGTTAAAAAAGTTTGAAATATCCAATAAATGTTGTTCCACTTCATGATTGTGTCCCACTTGTTGTTGATTCTTCACAAAAAAATACAGTTTTATATCTTTATGTTTGAAGCCTGAAATGTGGCAAAAGGTCGCAAAGTTCAAGGGGGCCGAATACTTTCGCAAGGCACTGTATATAGACTATCTCTGAGATTCACTTAGATAATTCCTTTGATAATAGAGTAGTAGCAATACAGGGATATAACATCTATAGAAGAGACAGGAATACCTGTGGGGGAGGTGTTTGTATACAGTATATATTCAGAGCCATATTCCTGTCAAGAGACGATCTCATGTAATGTTTTTGAAGTACTGCGGTCGAAGGTTCACCTGCCTCATCTCAAGCCTATTCTTGTGGGGTGTTGCTATAAACCACCAAGTGCTAGCAGTCAGTATCTGGATAATATGTGTGAAATGCTTGATAGTGTATGTGATGTTAACGGAGAGGTCTATTGTCTTGGTGACCTGAATATAGACTGGTCTTGAGCGGACAGCTTGATGAAAACAAGGCTTCTTACTGTAACCAGTGCCTGTAATATGGTTCAGGTTATTAATGAACATACCAGGGTGTTTAAAAACACTACAGGAAATATATCATCCATGTGTATTGATGACATTTTTACTAATGCTGCAGAACTTTGTTCTAAAACTGTATCCACACCCATTGGACATAGTGACCATACTATACTGTAGTGGGCTATATCCAGAAATGCCAAAGTTCCAAAGGCTGGGCCTAAAATAGTGTATAGGAGATCATACAAAAAGTTTTGTAGTGATTGCTAAGTTGAAGATGTAAAAAATATTTGTTGGTCTGATGTGTGCAATGAGGAGCATCCAGACACGGCACTTGATGCATTTATGACATTGTTTCTTCCAGCTATTGATAAGTATGCACCTATAAAGAAACTGACTGTTAGAACTGTTAATGCTCAGTGGATTGATGAGGAATTGAAAAACTGTGTGGTTGAGAGAGATTAAGCAAAATGAGTAGGCTAATAAGTCTGGCTGCACATCCGATTGGCAAACTTACTGTAAATTGAGAAATGATGTGACTAAGCTGAAACAAAAAGAAAAAGAAAATGAATCATGAAACTAAGATAAATATTATAAAGTATGAAGGAAAAAAAGCTTTAAAGTACTTTAAATGAAATAATGTACAAAAAGACTAATTCAACTCCATCTATCATTGAATCAGAAGGCTCATTCATCACAAAACCTTTTGATATTGCCAATTATTTTAATGACTATTTCATAGGCAAAGTGGGAAAAGTCAGGCATGAAATGCATAAAAGACTTAATAATGAAAGGAAAGCGTTGTCATTTTTTATTCTGTCAAATTAGTGTGAAAATGTATTGTTGTCCATCAATAATGAGAAACCACCTGGTATTGACAACTTAGATGGAAAGCTACTGAGGATGGTAGCTCCACTCCTGTTTGTCATACAGTGCATTCGGAAAGTATTCAGTAACACAGTAGCCTCCATCATTCTTAAATGGATGAAGTTTGGAACCACCAAGACTCTTCTTAGAGCTGGCCGCCCGGTCTGACTGAGCAATCATGGTAGAAGAGCCTTGGTCAGGGTTGTGACCAAGAACCCGATGTTCACTCTGAAAGTCATCCAGAGTTCCTCTGTGGAGATGGGAGAACCTTCCAGAAGGGCAACATTCTCTGTAGCACTCCACCAATCAAGCCTTTATGGTAGAGTGGCCAGACGGAAGCCACTCCTCAGTAAAAGGCACATGACAGCCCTCTTGGAGTTTGCCAAAAGGCACCTAAAGACTCTCAGACCATGAAAAACAAGATTATCTGGTCTGAAGAATCCAAGATTGAACTCTTTGTCCTGAATGCCAAGTGTCACATCTGGAGGAAACCTGGCACCACCCCTACGGTGAAGCATGGTAGTGGCAGCATCATGGTGTGAGGATGTTTTTAGCGGCAGGGACTGGGAGACTAGTCAGGATCGAGGCAAAGATGAACGGAGCAAAGTACAGAGAAATCCTTAGTGAAAACCTGCTCCAGAGCGCTCAGGACCTCAGACTGGGGTGAAGGTTCACATTCCAACAGGACAACAAAACAGCCAAGACAACTTAAGAGTGGCTTTGGGACAAGTGTCTGAATGTCCTTGAGTGGTCCAGTCAAAGACCAGACTTGAACCTGATCGAACATCTCTGGAGAGACATGAAAATCGCTTTGCAGCGACACTCCCCATCCAACCTGTCAGAGCTTCAGAGGATCTGCAGAGAAGAATGGGAGAAACTCCCCAAATACAGACGTGCCATGCTTGTAGCGTCATACCCAAGAAGACTCAAGGATGTAATCCCTGCCTAAGGTGCTTCAACAAAGTACTGAGTAAAGCGTCTGAATACTTATGTAAATGTCATATTTCCGTTTCTTTTAAGCAATGCAAAAATGTCTAAAAACCTGTTTTTGCTTTGTCATTATGGGGTATTATATTTAGATTGATGAGGCGCAAAAAAACAATTTAATCCATTTTAGAATAAGGCTGTAACGTAACAGAATGTGGAAAAGGTCAAGGGGTCTGAATCATTTCTGTATATGTACTGATGTGTGAGTAACTGTCAGTAATGTGTGTAACTGTCAGTAGGACCTTTTTTTTGTTCTAGTGCTCTTATTTTAAATGTGTGTAGTTCAGTCCTTGAGCTGTTCTTGTCTATTGATGTTCTGTATTATGTAATGTTTTGTGTGGACCCCAGGAAGAGTAGCTGCCTCTTCAGCAACAGCTAATGGGGATCCTAATAAAATACCACAACAAAAAACAGTGAGGAAAGTAGAGGATGGTGAGAAAGGGTGAGGGAGCCTGAGAGGATCCCTGTGAATATTGGGCCAGTACAGAGTAACCCAAACAGTTTGTGCTTTAGTAAGGTTGACTTCTTGGCATTTATTGCTATGGTCATTACTGCACAGATGGAAAGGAAATCCCAGAAGACTGATTTGGTGGTAGAAGCACGTTTTGGGTGTTGAGATTTTAGTGCAGAAGAACTACAGGGGTATTTGAGAGAAGGGGTTCCAGCCTCCCAGTGTGACGGCCTGGTGTAGGATGTTAGGGCCAAAGTAATGTGAAAGGTGGTGGGTTTGTTGGGGATAGTGGTGTATATCTAGGGGTAGATGGTGGTGCAATTCATTTTTTTCCCCAATTTCACTTTTTGTGAACAAAATGTGCAATTCACACTCCGACCTGTGAAAGGCAGCAATATGCAACAAAGCTTATAGTCTGCCGGAAAACAACTCTTTACGGTACTTTTCCACTTCCTTTTTCTACGGCGCTTTTAGAAGAAAATTGTGACTCGGCTGATTTGCCGAATAAAAGCTGCCGTTTGGTCGTCACAATCTTAAAGGTGAGATTCGAATAAGACATATAAAGATGTATGAACATGTCATGTTTTACAATGACGTTTAGGGTAAACATAGTGTGAGATGTACTCGAGTGGATGCTACTGCCACCGCCGTTAGCTTAGCAGATTGCTATCTGCCACCTGGCTAACGAGCTAGCAAGCATGCTGTTTAGCTTGCTATAGTGTCCCTATGGAAACAGAACGTAGTTGCGCTCACTTGTTGATGTCCCCGATTAATGACCCCTTACTAGATTTGGGTGTTGTGACATTTTTGGTTAGCTAAGTTAGTTAACTAGGTCGCCTGCTAATATAATGCTAGCTGGCTAACGTTAGCAAGCTTAGGCTAGGGTATTGTAGATAACGACGTTAGCTATAACTTGTACATTGCATTCTCTGCATGATTATTACTTATGCAATATGCAAATAGTCTATCGATGACAGTTTCTTAGCAAACCAATGGTTATGTGTCCTGGGTCCGTGATGACTAGGCCACTGCGCAAACTGAAATGCCTATCTAATGTTAGTGCATTGCTGAGTGAAAACAGTGCTGTTCATTGACATTGTCTGAGACCCTGCGGCCTAGGTTACTAATCTTATCATCCACTTGCATATGTACACCAAATTTCTATCTAATATACATAGTATAAGGTAACTAGATATTGTTCAAATCTGCGTTTCGTTTGAAATGTTTACAACATCTGCCCAAACCTCAGACCATGGCGAAGTTCCATGCCCCTGAGATCCAGGACAATCCCTCTGGGTGGGGTCCCTGTGCTGTCCCTGAGAAGTTTAAGGACATGCCCTACCAGCCCTTTAGCAAAGGAGACCGTCTGGGAAAGGTTGGTCTTCCTCTGCTGCCTCTCACCTTTAATTATAAACAGCAGTTTGCCCTGCTTCAAGAGGAGGAAATTAGGCTGACTGATTTACTTTTCTGTCCATCTGTGCAGGTGGCTGATTGGACAGGAGCAACCTACCAGGACAAGAGATACACAAGTGGGTTCAATTGTATTGTAGGATTCACGATAATAACATGATATGGTGTAAACATAATCCAGAATATATTGCCTATTCAATATTGATTTTGAGGTATTTCAGACCATGGGATGCCATCATTTGACATTTGGTTGTATGTTTTGACAGACAAGTATTCATCTCAGTTTGGGGGTGGTAGTCAGTATGCCTACTTCCATGAGGAGGACGAGACGAGCTTCCAGCTGGTGGACACTGCCAAGACGCAGAAGACTGCCTACCAGAGGAACCGCATGAGGTTTGCACAGGTACAAGACTAACCTGCTCGACCATACATACACACACAGTACCCCAAAAAGGCTTTTCTGTGTCACCTTTTCTATAACAGGATGTTTTGTTCTGTTTTTACAGAGGAATCTGCGCAGGGACAAGGACCGCAGGAACTTGACCCAGTTCAATATGCAGACCCTCCCAAAGAGTGCCAAGCAGAAGGAGCGGTGAGCTGCCTGCTGTTGTTTAGCCAATCCACTGCTAATGTGGCTTTCTAAAACACATGTTGTTCTCTGGTTCTCTCTATAACTCTGTCTAATCTCACGTGGCTCTGTCCAGGGATCGCATGCGCCTACAGAAAAAGTTCCAGAAGCAGTTTGGCGTCCGTCAGAAGTGGGACCAGAAATCCCAGGTATGGGAAGATCAACAACATCAGTGCACCTCCGAACATCTGAACCGTATTGTGATACTCCTCAGATAACATCTGATGTAGTCGTATGAAGTTTCTGGCAACAGTCTTCCCAAACACCTGCTAACGCTACCATCCGTGCCTGTCTCTCCTCCCTCCCCTTTCCCTTTCCCCCCTCATACCTTTCATTTCAATGCCCAGTTGAAACCCCGAGACTCGTCGGTAGAGGTCCGGAGTGACTGGGAGGTGAAGGAGGAGATGGACTTCCCCAGGCTGATGAAGATGAGATACATGGAGGTGGAAGACCCCACTGACATGTGAGTGACTAATCAACACTGCACCTGTGCTCAATCCTTGGAGAACGACTGAGAGTTCAAGTTGATGGACGACCGTGGTACTGCAGGCATTGTTTCCACATAACAGTATCCCCCCATTATAGTGAAAGGGGAAATTGTGCTCTTTGTGGTCAGTATTCGTAGATGTATATAAACAAAATATTCAAACACAATTATGGTACTAATAATGGCTTCTAATTCACCAGATGTATGTCCTTGAACCGATTATTTTAAAAACACAGACAAAGTTATAAGAATAATCTAGTTGCTAATGGCAGCCTGCAGTCCTCTATCGGCCTTCAGCATGAGATACTCAATGAGAGGGAGCAGCACTGAGCTAGCCTTCAACGTTACTTCATAGAGTAGGTTTCCAACAACTCCTGTGTAAAAGGATGGTGACATGCTAAAATGACACTTCCTTATTATGAAATGCGCCACTGAGCATTCTCATAGGAAACAATGGGGTGATGTCATCGATGGCTTTGTCCATATTTTTTATAGTCTGTCTCACAGTTCAGAACAAAACCCACAGTCTGAATAACATGATGTTCAAGTTGCTTTTCACCTGCAATGAGTCTAGTCTGTTTTTTCCCTTTGTTTCTACTGGAAGACAATATCATATCCACGTAAAGTCAGTTGATTTCCTTTCTCCCTCAGTGAGTGCTGTGGTGCGTTGGAGTACTACGACAAGGCCTTCGACCGCGTCACCACTCGCAACGAGAAGCCTCTCAAGAGCATCAAGAGGATCTTTCACACAGTCACCACCACCGACGACCCTGTCATCCGCAAGGTACACCCTCTCAATTCCACACTTACAGCACTGTGCCAGGTACAATAAGCCAGAGCAACATATTATTGATTCAGTCCTGTTGTTTTGTCTGCACATTCGTTTCCAGAGCTAATAGTTTCACACATTTCAGAAACAAAAACATGATTATTACAATGTCCACTGCCCAGTAGAGTGTGTTCTCTGCTCTGATGTAAATCCTTCCCTATACCCTCCTCTCTGCAGTTGGCTAAGACCCAGGGAAATGTGTTTGCCACCGATGCCATCCTGGCCACCCTGATGTGCTGCACGCGCTCAGTCAACTCCTGGGACATCATTGTGCAGAGAGTGGGCAACAAGCTCTTCTTTGACAAGAGAGACAACTCTGACTTTGGTGAGGCTTTCTCAAGTTAATCTATTCAGCTGTTGGTCCATCTATGACTGGTCAAGGAAGTCTTGTTTACTAGGGAATCAGTAGTTATACCTTATATCAAACTCTCTAATATTTAAGTCTTCTTGTCATAATGCCAATGTTTAGGGTGTTCGGTTTTTGTGCATTCGGCTCATCTAACCATCTGTAACTGTACATGTCAGATCTGTTGACGGTGAGTGAGACTGCCAACGAGCCACCACAGGATGAGGGCAACTCCTTCAACTCGCCCCGTAACCTGGCCATGGAGGCTACATACATCAACCATAACTTCAGCCAGCAGTGTCTGCGCATGGTAAGACCACTACAATTATACACCAATGGACATGTCTAGTGACATTCCTTCAATGTGAGTGTGATGTGGAAAAAGTCCAAGCATTTCTGCATTTGTAAAGAATACATTTGAATTTGATGTTAATTCTTTCAGTTCTAATAGGATGCCGTGTCTTTGTTTCCCCTCAGGGTGGGGAGAGGCACAAGTTCCCTAACCCCAACCCATTTGTAGAGGAGGACATAGACAAGAGTGAGGTGGCCTCTGTTGCCTACAGGTGGGTACTGACCCGTGCTGCTCTCTTACTACTGCAGACCATCTAATCATTCAGACCATCTAATCACAGCTTGTTAATTCACATATGTAAGTAAGGGATCCATGTGATTGATCCATGTGATGTGTCCTGCTGGACTCTTGGTTAGTGTTGAGGGGTGTAGCTGTGTAGCCCTGTAAACTCACCTGTTTCTGTCTCAGGTACCGCCGCTGGAAGCTGGGGGAGGACATTGACCTGATTGTACGCTGTGAGCACGATGGAGTGATGACCGGGGCCAACGGAGAGGTGTCCTTCATCAACGTCAAGACCCTCAACGAGTGGGACTCCCGGGTAAGAGAAGGAACGAGTGATGACAGAAAAGACAGTACTAGATATTTGATGCTGTCTCTGGGGATGAAATGCAGTGTTAACTTCCCCTCTAATGCTTAATGTTGAATGTTTTGTTCTTGTCTTAAGCACTGTAATGGAGTGGACTGGCGTCAGAAGCTGGACTCTCAGAGAGGAGCTGTTCTGGCCACTGAGCTAAAGAACAACAGCTACAAACTGGCCCGCTGGACCTGCTGTGCCATGCTGGCTGGCTCAGAGTACCTCAAGCTAGGGTCAGTGCAACTATATACTAGAGGTCGACCGATTATAATTTTTCACCGCCGATGCCGATTTATTGGAGAACCAAAAAAGCCGATAATCGGCCAATTTATAAATAAAAATAGAAAGAAAAAAATATATATTTATTTGTAATAATGACAATTACAACAATACTGAATGAACACTTATTTTAACTTAATATAATACATAAATAAAATCAATTTAGCCTCAAGTAAATAATGAAACATGCTCAATTTGGTTTAAATAATGCAAAAACAAAGTGTTGGAGAAGAAAGTAAAAGTGCAATATGTGCTATGTAAGAAAGCTAACGTTTAAGTTCCTTGCTCAGAACATGAGAACATATGAAAGCTGGTGGTTCCTTTTAACATGGGTCTTTAATATTCCCAGGTAAGAAGTTTTAGGTTGTAGTTATTATAGGACTATTTCTCTCTACCATTTGTATTTCATTAACCTTTGACTATTGGATGTTCTTTTAGGCACTTTAGTATTGCCAGTGTAACAGTATAGCTTCCGTCCCTCTCCTCGCACCTCCCTGGCCTTGAACCAGCAACACAATGACAACAGCCACCATCGAAGCAGCGTTACCCATGCAGAGCAAGGGGAACAACTACTAGAAGGCTCAGAGCGAGTGACGTTTGAAACGCTATTAGCGCGCGCTAACTAGCTAGCCATTTCACGTCGGTTACACCAGCCTCATCTTGGGAGTTGATAGGCTTGAAGTCATAAACAACGCAATGCTTGACGCACAACGACGAGCTGCTGGCAAAACGCACGAAAGTGCTGTTTGAATGTTTACGCGCCTGCTTCTGCCTACCACTGCTCAGTTAGATACTTAGATACTTGTATGCTCAGTCAGATTATATGCAACGCAGGACACGCTAGATAATATCTAGTAATATCATCAACCATGTGTAGTTAACTAGTGATTATGATTGATTGTTTTTTATAAGATAAGTTTAATGCTAGCTAGCAACTTACCTTGTGGAGTGCAACGAGAGATAGGCAGGTGGTTATTGCGTTGGACTAGATTGGATCCCCCCGAGCCGACGAGGTGAAAATCTGTCATTCTGCCCCTGAACGAGGCAGTTAACCCACCTTTCCTAGGCCGTCATTGAAAATAAGAATGTGTTCTTAAACTGACTTGCCTATTTAAATAAAGGTATAAAAAAATTGGAGCCCAAAAATACCGATTTCCGATTGTTATGAAAAATTGAAATCGGCCCTAATTACTTGGCCATTCCGATTAATCGGTCGACCTCTACTATATACTGTTCATAGCAACAACTTTTCCCCTTCAAATTGTCCATAAATTCACTTGGTTATGAGCTGAATAGCTTGGTACATATTCTGTTATAAAACAATTCGACTGACCTCCATCAGTTAAATCCCCTGCCCTCCCGTCTCCAGGTACGTGTCTCGTTATCACGCGAAGGACTCTGCGCGCCACGTGGTCCTGGGCACCCAGCAGTTCCAGCCCACTGAGTTTGCCAGCCAGATCAACTTGAGCATGGAGAATGCCTGGGGCATCCTACGCTGCGTCATCGACATCTGCCGCAAGCTGGAGGAGGGCAAGTACCTTATCCTCAAGGACCCCA
The DNA here is from genome assembly GCF_057628025.1 of Oncorhynchus mykiss. Taxonomy (NCBI): domain Eukaryota; kingdom Metazoa; phylum Chordata; class Actinopteri; order Salmoniformes; family Salmonidae; genus Oncorhynchus; species Oncorhynchus mykiss. Next base: position 84,371,470 of record NC_143033.1, read on the forward strand.
ACAAGGTGAGCCCGGGACTGCGGACCATTGAGACTCTGTGACCGCTGACCATGGAGCAGAGCATGCCCTTGACTGTTTCTGTAGATCGCTGCCAATGACTTGAAAGACTAGTACTTGTCTCTGCAACTTGTAGTAGTTGATTTCCCCCATTGTCTGACAGTGTCTGCACACAGAGCCCTAGAAATGTTAGTGTTCCTTACAGAGAGTCAATATTATCATTGTGTTTGTGTGCTTTTGCCAACAGCAAGTGATTCGCGTGTATAGCTTGCCTGACGGGACCTTCAGCTCGGATGAAGATGAGGAAGATGATGATGATGATGATGAAGAGGACGAGGAGGAGGAAGGTGAGAAGGACTGCCACCATTGCACTATGCGGTACCTGTACAATGTTTACAGGGCATTCGGAAGGTATTCAGACCACTTTTTCCACATTTTGCTACGTTACAGCCTTTTTCTAAAATTAATTAAATAGATTTTTTCCCATCAATGTACACACACTACCCCATAATGACAATTTGAAAACAGGTTTTAAAATTATTTGCAAATTAAAAATAAAACATACATTTTTTACATAACTATTCAGAGCCTTTGGTATGAGACTTGAAATTGAGCTCAGACGCATTCTGTTTCCATTGATCATCCTTGAGCTGTTTCTACAACTTGATTGGAGTCCATCTGTGGTAAATTCAATTGATTGGACATGATTTGGAAAGGCACACACCTGTCTATATAAGGTCCCACAGCTGACAGTGCATGTCAAAGCAAAAACCAAGCCATGAGGTCGAAGGAATTGTCCGTAGAGCTCCGAGACAGGATTGTCTCAAGGCACCGATCTGGGGAAGGGTACCAAAAAATGTCTGCAGCATTGAAGTTCCACAAGAACACAGTGGACCCCATTTTTAAATGGAAGAAGTTTGAAACCACCAAGACTCTTCCTAGAGCTGGCCACCCGGCCAAACTGGGGACACGGGCCTTGATCAGGGAGGTGACCAAGAACACGATGGTCACTGACAGAGCTCCAGTTCTTCTGTGGAGTTGGGAGAACCTTCCAGAAGGACAACCAACTTCGCAGCACTCCAACAATCAGGCCTTTATGGCCAGAAGGAAGGCACTCCTCAGAATTAGGGACTGGAAGACTAGTCAAGATCGAGGGAAAGATGAACAAAGCAAAGTACACAGATCCTTGATGATAACCTGTTCAGGACCTCAGACTGGGGCGAATGGTCACCTTCCAACAGGACAGCGACCCTAAGCACACAGCCAAGACAACGCAGGAGTTGCTTCGGGACAAGTCTCTCAATGTTGTTGAGTGGCTCAGACTTGAAGCCGATCGAACGTCTAGAGAGACCTGAAAATAGGTGTGCAGCGACGCTCCCCGGCCAACCTGACAGGGCTTGAGAGGCTCTGCAGAGAAAAATGTGAGAAACTCCCCAAATACAGGTGGCCAAGCTTGTAGCGTCATACCCAAGAAGACTCAACAATGTAATTGCTGCCTAAGGTGCTTCAACAAAGTACTGAGTAAAGGTTCTGAATACTTAAGTAAATTTGATATCAGTTTTTTTTCCATTTAAAAAATAATAATAATTGCAAAAATGTCAACCTGTTTTTGCTGTGTCATAATGGAGTATTGGGTATAGATTGAGGGGGGTATAATGTAATCCATTTCAGAATAAGGCTGTAACAAAATGTGGAAAAAGTGAAGGGGTCTGAATACTTTCCAAATGCACTGTATATATATTACAATGTGTGGTCTTATTATTTATTTGATTGTGTTCTGTCTAATGGTTTGTAAGTAATGTGATTTAAGTTGACTTTTTTTTACAATACGTTTAGCATATTCTGAATTATGTTTTCTCTCCCCCTTATTTATCTCTACTCCCTGTCCTCTTTTTCTAGATGAACAAGAACCCTAAGGTGTGGCAATTGCACTAGTGACCAGGTGGCCTGCATCACACAGAAAAATACTCCTCGTTACATTCAAATAAAGATCTGAGAAACTGGCTCTTGTTTCCATTTATTTTGTATTTTCTCCCACTGAAAAATAATCACTAAGCAGGCATAAGTCATCAAAATGAGTCAAGGATTCCTATTCAGCTCTTCTGTGAAGTGTATATATTGTTAATAGCAATTGAGGTTTCTGGTATATTTAGATACTTGATGTTTCTGTATACAGGTTGAGTGAATGGTTACTGGGTAGTTGGTGAGGGCAGAGCTACATCAATCTGTATGCTGACCTGTGTCCCAGATGACTTCCAAGGCATGTCACCCGTCTACTCCTCAAACACCTGGTCAAAGCTGAGCTACTGTGAAGGTGTTCTTCCCGTCAATGCTTTTATTTGCCAAATAATTAATATGTAGCTGTTTGAGATCTTTAAACATAATGCCATATGAACTTCATTCTTTACTAAGGGTGAGCTCTTACATTCAATCTTGTTTGCCAGAGATGTGTGACTGAGTGTTTCGTTATCGCCAGGGCCCTGTCCAGAAACTACCTCTCCCAACTCATCTGGCACTGAGCCAGTGTCCAGAAGCTGAGTCTCCCTCAAGCACAAAGAAGCTGTTCCCATACAGTATCGTTTGGGACTGTGTCACAGCCAGACTTATGGCTATAGACCGTAAGCCATTCAGACAAGATGTCCCAAGATGGAAGGGAGAGGACCGGGGAAAACGGCTGTTGTATACATTGTTCTGATGAAAGTGGATTATATTTGGCGGCACTGGTTGTGTGTTGCCATATCATACACGTATGATAAACGGTGGATTCAGATGAGGTCATGATGGAAATGGAAGCTCAGATTATCAACCAGGTCAGTTTTTTTTTCTATCCTGGCAAAAATAGAAACAGGAAGTGAAAACACTGCAGTCAGAAACTGTCCTGACAGTCTCTCAATTCAATATTTGTAGTGATCTCATGAGTGATTTTCATTGACATCTATAATACATACTGTGAGAAAAGGTTGTTTAAAGATACATGCAATGAAATAGAACTATGCTATTCTGTTTGTTCATTTAGGCCAAGCAGTTCCTCTCTTTGAGGTCTCAGGGTTGCGAATACTCCTTATCGGAGAGAGGCGGTGAAGAGTGCTGTGGGACATGGCATCCTAGGCAGAAGGGGTGTTTGACGTGGTGTGGGTGAGAACCAAGGAGGCGGTGAGGAGGCAGGGCAAGGATGCCGAGAGGCAGATGACAGTGGCAGATGCCTAGTTGGGGGGGGGTTTCCCCTCCAGGGGCTTCTCTGGGGGTCCGGAGGGACATTGTCCACAGTGATCCTGGAGGAGGCCAGGATCATTGATGTCTGGTATTAAATTGTCATGAGGAGAATGCAGTACCAAAGACCACCATATATATACACAGAGCCTTGCGAAAGTATTCGGCGACCTTTTGCCACATTTCAGGCTTCAAACATAAAGATATAAAACTATTTTTTTGTGAAGAATCAACAACAAGTGGGACACAATCATGAAGTGGAACAACATTTATTGGATATTTCAAACTTTTTTAACAAATCAAAAACTGAAAAATTGGGCATGCAAAATTATTCAGCCTCCTTAAGTTAATACTTTGTAGCGCCACCTTTTGCTGCGATTACAGCTGTGAGTCGCTTGGGGTATGTCTCTATCAGTTTTGCACATCGAGAGACTGACATTTTTTCCCATTCCTCCTTGCAAAACAGCTTGAGCTCAGTGAGGTTGGATGGAGAGCATTTGTGAACAGCAGTTTTCAGTTCTTTCCACAGATTCTCGATTGGATTCAGGTCTGGACTTTGACTTGGCCATTCTAACACCTGGATATGTTTATTTTTGAACCATTCCATTGTAGATTTTGCTTTATGTTTTGGATCATTGTCTTGTTGGAAGACAAATCTCCGTCCCAGTCTCAGGTCTTTTGCAGACTCCATCAGGTTTTCTTCCAGAATGGCTCCATCCATCTTCCCATCAATTTTAACCATCTTCCCTGTCAGGGCTGAAGAAAAGCAGGCCCAAACCATGATGCTGCCACCACCATGTTTGACAGTGGGGATGGTGTGTTCAGCTGTGTTGCTTTTACGCCAAACATAACGTTTTGCATTGTTGCCAAAAAGTTCAATTTTGGTTTAATCTGACCAGAGCACCTTCTTCCACATGTTTGGTGTGTCTCCCAGGTGGCTTGTGGCAAACTTTAAACGACACTTTTTATGGATATCTTTAAGAAATGGCTTTCTTCTAGCCACTCTTCCATAAAGGCCAGATTTGTGTAATATACGACTGACTGATTGTTGTCCTATGGACAGAGTCTCCCACCTCAGCTGTAGATCTCTGCAGTTCATCCAGAGTGATCATAGGCCTCTTGGCTGCATCTCTGATCAGTCTTCTCCTTGTATGAGCTGAAAGTTTAGAGGGACGGACAGGTCTTGGTAGATTTGCAGTGGTCTGATACTCCTTCCATTCACTTGCACAGTGCTCCTTGGGATGTTTAAAGCTTGGGAAATCTTTTTGTATCCAAATCCGGCTTTAAACTTCTTCACAACAGTATCTCGGACCTGCCTGGTGTGTTCCTTGTTCTTCATGATGCTCTCTGCGCTTTTAACGGACCTCTGAGACTATCACAGTGCAGGTGCATTTATACGGAGACTTGATTACACACAGGTGGATTGTATTTATCATCATTAGTCATTTAGGTCAACATTGGATCATTCAGAGATCCTCACTGAACTTCTGGAGAGAGTTTGCTGCACTGAAAGTAAAGGGGCTGAATAATTTTGCACGCCCAATTTTTCACTTTTTGATTTGTTAAAAAAGTTTGAAATATCCAATAAATGTCGTTCCACTTCATGATTGTGTCCCACTTGTTGTTGATTCTTCACAAAAAAATAGTTTTATATATTTATGTTTGAAGCCTGAAATGTGGCAAAAGGTCTCTAAGTTCAAGGGGGCCGAATACTTTCGCAAGGCACTGTATATATATATATATATATGTTTCCCCCTTCAGAATACCAGCAAGTAGGCCTATTATTATTATTAACACAAAAAAGGCCAGACATGATCAGTCCCTTTCCATTTCATAACATTTCCACACAAGTCAACATCAGAATAAATTGTACTAACATGTTTCATTGCCTGTTAGCAAGACATCTTCAACTACTGCTGAAGTGAGGAATGTGAGTCTTCTGTGTGTGAAGGTACAAGTCAGCATCACAATCATAGAAACATTATTACATTTCACTTTCAGTATTGACTGAACACATCATTGTAAACAGGGCATGACATTAAACAGACTACTCTGAACAAGTAAACAGAATACATTTCATAAAATTACCTTAATTGTTTTATAGACACGTGTATAGAATGATTCATAAAAATTGAAAAAGTGCTTTGTGTCATCTATTTTTAACTGTTGAACATTACAAGTGCCACTGTACAGTATGTTTGAGAGGCCCTAACTTAAAACTGGTAAGTATTTGATGTTGTCCTACTGCGTGACACACATTGATTTTTTCTCTTTCAGATTATGCTCCAGAGGGTAAAATGGCTGCTCCAGGATTCTCTGGCACTTCCTGGACTTCCAAATTCCTTTACACAGCGAGTCATGGATCCTCTGCCAGGAGTCCAACTCTGTGCGCCACAATGCTGATCTGGCACGGATGAGCTGGGATATCTCACTCTTGCTGCCTTTGGCCAGGCTGACGCTGTCTTTACAGATGAAGAAGACATCCAGGCCAATGAAGAGGGCGTTGAGAGTGATAAAACCAGCCCGCGCCGAGCCGGAGAGGGCTAGTGGGGTGCCTTTGGCGACCTGTCCAATGTCCGGGATGTCCCCTGCTAGCTTGGGTAGGTTTCGTGCTGCTTTGCCTTCCTGGAGCACCAGCTTACCAGCGCTTGCGATCAGATCTTCATTTGCAAAGGTCTTCACACTCAGAGCTGAGGCACAGTCTATTAAGGTGTCGATGCGTTTGCTGATGGCCCCGGCTGTGAAAATCACGTTCCCTGCTCCCAGCACGACATCCTCCCTGCTTTGCCCCAGGATGGGCTCCATATTCCTGGCCACATACTCCAGACACTCCTGAAGACTCTCTACATCCTCCATGAAACTCTGGAATATTTCACTGGCTTTCTTCTCATGGATGCTATTGACCTTCATCTCTGTGATACCAGTGGTTATACTGTTGACCCCACTGGTGACCCCCAGGCTGGCCCCTGCAATTGTGAGGGCCAGTGACACCCCAGCAGTGACAGGGGTCAGAGCTAAGCCCACGATGGATAGGATTCCTCCAGCCACCCCCACTGAGCTGCCTGCCACACTGGAGATCTTAGCCCCCAGCTTCATCCTGTCCAGCTGCACAGCATTCTCCTCCAGATCGGTCAGAAACTGCTCCATCCTGGGTCGGCGCTGGCTGAACTGACCAATGAAGCGCTGAGCAGCCCCTTGGAACAGGAATGTCAGTCTGAGGTTCTGGTCCATCCTGAGGAGATGGATTCAACATCTATTTACTGTATACCAGTAAACATAGTTCTTGCTCAAAAATATCAATAGAAGTTTAAAGAGAACAACCAAACTAACCTTACCTGATATCACTCAGCTGATTCAAATGGTCCAGCATCTTTTGTATGGACTCTTCCCGCACATCAGCACCAAGGTTGACCACAGGGATGTCATTCTTCTTTTTCCAAAACAGCATTTGACTGCTTGACTGCTTTTGACTACTGTAGCGATGCATATTAATTTCAACATTACATTATATTCATTCGATTATTATGTGGCTTTTGAATTATATCACAAAAGCCCAATAACCTTGTCAAATGACATCTGAGAAGGCCAAAAATGAAAGAAAAATAGTACAACTATGCTAATATAATATAAAATGCTGATTTGAGGGATCTTACCCAAGTTTATTCTCAGACTCTGGTCTGATCTGTAATCTTGAAGGAAAAAATGGACATCAAGTATTTGTAAAATGGCAATGAAGAAGATTACATGAGTTAATGTTAAAGCAATTGTGATGGGAGCTCCACTTACCCCTTCTCCATCCTGTTACAGACCTGCTGGCTGATTTCTATGTATCTAACCAGTTGGCAGGCCAGCACCTCTACATTGAGGAGGCTGGGCATAAAGAAGGCCTTAGCATCCCTCTTAAAATAGATGAGGAGAGGGCAGGCCATTCTGGCAGCAATGATGACAGCCTGAACACTAGCAGGGCTCGTCCCCTGAGGCAGACAGAGGAACCTGTTCTCCTCAAACACCAACAGACAGGTGACCGCCAGACACTCCACAGCATCCAGGAAGTAATCCAGCTTCTCCAGGCCTCCCAGAGTGTCCTTTAGTACAGCTCCCAGCTCCTTATCCAGCTCCTCACGCCTACTGTCTGCAGTCACCTGGGTCAGACCGCTCCATACGAACTCCCCAAACGCCTTGGCCTTGGTCGCTGAGTTACGGACATGGTCGAACTTAAGGTCAATTCTCTCTGCCCTCTCCTTGATGTCCCTCATCATTTCCAGATCTGTCTCCCTCTGAAGGGCCCATTTGGAATGCCTGTCACAGAACTCCCTCACTGTGTGAATGTGGCTGAGGGTGTCTGAGATGTACTGGCCCAAGAGCTCCCTTGTTAACGCTGATCTGTAACAAATGAGGGCTATACTATTGAATTCAGGATAATCACTCTATAAAATTACGAAGTTGTAGATTTACAGAGTGCCAACTTTACCCTTCTTTTGAACAACCTTTATTGAATGACTACATTGGATTCTTTGTCAACACTGCCCTCTGTTGTTTTTGTAATGTAGCCCAACAGCACTCTCCTTACTGCCCCAGTTATTAAACCTCTTAAATGTAATGTCCCCTATGTGGTTCTGGTACCGGTTCCAACTGACATTTTCGCTTATAAATCGATCTGTGGACACAGTAGATCGAAATGGATTAAGCGAAAGCCCTGGTTCCCACAGACACAGTAGTATTTTTTCTGAGTCTGTGTGATGTAGGATATGAAATCTGAAACCACTTGAAGCTGGGATGTCCCTCCTACCATTTCATTCACTCTTCCTACTGTCCATCGCCTACAACCCTACATCACAGGTTTCATCATGGTAGCACATTCAGAGATAAGTTTTAGATGAATGGCTATAAATCTATAGTTAGTCATTTTATAATTTGATGATGCTATATTTAGAAAGCATAAGTCATTTCAAACCTTATTCATACAGTTTTGTTGAATAGGAAATACATCATATAAAATACTTCATATTTGTACTGTGTACTTGAGCGTGTCCTCAAAAGTGACTACACCTCAGCAATTTATAACTATTTTTTTTACCAGAAAGGTGAGATTTTAACCTTTCTTTGAGTATACAGCATTACTAGTTATTGTTTACGGCCCTCTCACGATACATTACTTTTGTGGATTACGTAGATGACATTTTTTATTACATGTAGTTACATTTAACTGGTTAATAGTCTCACCGTGACATGATGTTTTCCCTGTGTTTGGACATTTCCTGGTTTGGCTGATATCGTTACTGAACAGTGTTGCCTTGTCCCCAGTGCATGTCCAATGGAACTATGGATTAAAAATACAAATAAAATCACAGGCATGAAAAATAAAAGTCTACATTTCTGTTCTGAAATCCTTTTGAATTAGGATTCACAGACATCGCATAGCTACATGCGCAAACACAGTACTTCATTTGTAAATCGGGAGGTCCCGGAAAACATTGTGAGCGCGAGGAGTGGTATCCCACCGTATCCAGGCCAGGGTACACACATTGAGGAAAGAAAGTGACAAACAACGTAGCAGCGCAGCAGACAGAGTAAACAGCCAAGTAGCCTACTATATATGTTGGTGAAATGAACAGGGGAATCATTTGCTGATTACGATTTATTTTAGCCTCATTCTAGACATTAGTGTACAACAACAGTTTCAGACGTCACTGCAGAACATCCGCATATGGATGCATATGCATCAAACTCGATTACCTTTTTCTTTGGGGCGAAATTTCTAATAACCGAAATGTTGCAAGTTCAAGATATGATGATTACACCGGATGACCGCGCTTTTACTTGATGATCTTTCTGGGGGACGGGAGCAATAACGAGGAGGCAACTTAATTTAACGCTAATTTTATTAGAACGGTAAATAGGTACCGGAACGACAAAGTCAAATCTGAGACGCTGGATCCGGCTCAAATTAAGCACTGAGGCAAAGGTGTTAACACTTTTCGAAGTACAACATTTAAAAAGGGACAATCTTCAGTTGTTACATTCATTTTGTAATGTATAAAATAACGATAGCCCTATGTACACATTATCGCTTGAAGAATATAATGTATTGCCTCATTAGCTTAGTCCAACTCTCGTTTCCCACCATAACCTACAACATAAGTTTGTTTTACTCCAATGTTTGGAAACAAACACTATATACATACCCTCAATACATGGTTAAAACTATAATGTTGATATCATGGATGGTCAGTCCTTGTATGCATAGGTCTGTATGTGAAGTGGTTACAATCTCCAGTCCCATCCCTCAGTTTTTAGCTAAAACGCTTTGTTATTGTTTCAACTGTTGATTGCCCCTTTCAATGAATTAAATAAATATGGATTTATAAATCTCACTCACCTTGACAAAGGGGCTGAATGCTGTTCAGTCTCCCTACATCGGGAATGTTGTCTTCTCAGTTTCGTTTCCCTTTACCAAACTCAAGTTGGACCCATTGTACTATAATAGGAAAGCTTGGCCACGTCACCGCCATGCCTTTGAATGATTGAGACTGCGAGGCGAGAAAGAAACGCCAAAACACAGTGCAAATTCTTTAGTAAACAAATCTGTTGCGTGGAACAACATTGTGGCCTATTTTTTGTGTGTTCATTTTAAAGTTTTATTTTTGAGACTAGATATTCTGTAACATACTAGTGACTTCAGAGTGTAGCTGATAAATGTAATACCCATTTCAGACAGATGTGGTATGTTACCTGTAAAAAATATAAGGCAATATTTATATCTCATATAGAGTAAGTGAACAGCAAACCTGGTTTCAAAAAACAATTAAAGCAACACCTCACACAGCGCCCTTCCTCATGTGGTCTACTTTTGTGTGTATGTACTGACATGTATGTGTAACTTATAGATGAACACACAGGCGGACTACATGTATGTGTAACTTATAGATGAACACACAGGCGGACTACATGTGACATGTATGTGTAACACACATGCAGGCTACATGTTGATGTTTTCAATGTATGTCAATTGCAAAGTATTTTGTCTGTAATATCTTTTTCGTTATGTGTTGGACCCCACTAGGCTAACTGTCACCACTGACATCGGCTAATGGGGATCTTCATCAAATCCTAAATCTTACCCTTTCAAACATCCCCTTATTTACAACTTATTTGCAGGCATAACCCTTTTATACATATTAGTGGGAAACTGGCAAATTGGGAGGGGTGGGGAGTAGGGGATGGTGCATGGGGGCTGTTTGCAGTTCAAATTAGGAAGGTGTTAAAGAATGGAAGTGTTAATGGATTTACCTGCAAAAAGCAGAGAACCATTCACACAGACCTGATAGCTGTATTTTGGTTACAGGATCAGTGTAAATGCAGGAATCAGTACTAGGTCTTAAGGTGGCTTTTATTTTTCCATGTATTTTTTTATTCCTTACCCCTTTTCAGATATACATATGTCCCACCTTGCTATCTTAAGGTGAATGCACTAACTGTAAGCCAGAGCGTCAGCTAAATGACTAAAATGTCAAATGTAAATGTGACTGACCAACTCAAATCGGTCTTATGTAGCAAAATGTTTAATTGTGTTTTTTTTACATTGGATGAAGTAGAGACTCAGACCTACAAAATGGTATATCATACACTGCATTTTTGAGGAACAATGGGAAAGTAATTCTGCTTTGAAAGTTGATCAACTTAGCATTAGCATTGTTCACACCCTCTTAAGCCAGCCCCACCCATCTCTTTAAAGATTCACATGTGAGGTCATGTGCTAAACCGTGAGTAGTGTAGTAAAGATTAAGACTAAAAGTGGTAAAAGTAGTAGCCTACAATAATGAAAAATTCCAGGTAAACAGAAAGTGTCCAGATAAAAATATATTATAAATATTAGATGATGCTTACCCAGACACACTTGGCTAAATTAATGGGTCATGTGAAATAAATGCTATAACCCCCAGCCACATCCAGTGGTGGAAAAAGTACTAAATTGTCATACTTGAGTAAAAGTAAAGATACCTTTAATAGAAAATGACTAAATTAAAAGTAAAAGTCACCCAGTAAAATCTACTTGAGTAAAAGTCTAAAAGTATTTGGTAAAAAAAAAAAAAAATGGAATTGCTAAAATGTACTAAAATGTAAGTATCAAAAGTAAAAGTATAAATCATTTAAAATTCCTTATATTAAGCAAACCAGACAGCACAACTGTATTCTTTATTGACGAATAGCCAGGGGTACACTCCAACACTCAGACATTATTTACAAACAAAGCATTTGTGTTTAATGAGTCTGCCAGATCAGATGCAGTAGGGATGACCAGGGATTTTCCTGTCAAAATGTAACGAGTACTTTTGAGTGTCAGGGAAAATGTATGGAGTAAAAAGTACATTATTTTCATTCGGAATGTAGTTAAGGAAATGTAAAAGTTGCCAAAAATATAAATAGTAAAGTAAAGTACAGATACCGCACAAAAATACTTAAGTAGTACTCCATTATTATTTTTTTACTTAAGTACTTTACACCACTGGCCACATCTTGCTAAGTTGATGGGTCTCTACAGGAGGTGTAAACGGTACAGCCAAATAGTTACTTGCATAGTAGCAATATCAGAAATAGATAGTGTCAATATAAATAAAATAATATACAGTTTGTACAAGAACAATATCAATAACAATATCAGTGATAGACGAGGGGTAAAGTGGTTGAGCAGCAGGTTAAAAATAAAATAATAGTACCAACAACGTATGGCGTGTGTGTTAGGAGACAGTCATTTGAATAGAGGCACTGCAGAAAGTGCTGATGACTGGTCCGTCCGAACCTCGCATGAACAAAGGAATCTATATTCGGAGAGCCTGTTTCTGTCCTGCCCTTGACTTTGGTGCAGGGCATGTGATTTCCATAGACTCTTCTTCGAAAAACTCCTTGATCTTCTCAAAAATATATGTTTGTCTAGCTGTGTACAGTCCAGGTGGTGCTTGTACAGGCATACCATATATTGGAGGAAGGACGTCAGCGTTCCGCAGCAGCTGAAACTGAGCCCGAACGCTCCTTGGCGACAACAACACCGGGCTCCAGAGCATCGAAGCTGTAAACAGGAAATAACCAACACATTTTAGAAGACATTACAAACTTGCAAAGTATAAATTCACCTCCAAAGTTTAGTTAATAAGAATAACCTCATACAATGCAATGAAAATGAAATTCACCTGAAGTGCTGGTAGTGCTTGATCTGTGGCAGAGGCCTGAAGTACGGAGTCAGCTGTTGTTGACAGCCATAGCTTTCCACCAGCACCGTACCTTCCTCCAGTCTAACCAGCTCTGGGATGTTGACCCCTGTCACAGTGCTGTACCTTCACAACACCAGCCATCTCAGACAAAGACAGAGTCTTTCTGAAGCTCTACTTGATGAGGCCGGAGCAAACTTGGTGTGGCCTGTGATCAGGAAGTGAAGATCCAGACTGTGGTGGAGCTTGTGTATGGTCTGGAGCACAAACGTGTTCTTGTTTTGGCCACTGCAGTTTTCACAATTCAGGTCCACACATGTTTCCCCAACTCCATAGTTGGTGAATAAATGGTGCTTGTAGTTGATGACTGCGCTGCTGCCTTTGCTTAATGACATGCCTTCATCAATCATGTCGTTGACATATTTTTTTATGTAAAAATTAGTTACTGCAGTATCTTCTCCCTGCCACACGAGGGGGCATGGCACCAACCTGAGTGACTGGAGTAAAGCATATGATCCTAGAATTGTAGTGTTGTGATCATCTACCTCTGTGCTTGTTTGTGATGAACACATAGCCTATCATTAATATGCATAGAATCGTCAAGAGAGAATCAGATTAATCTCATGATGAGCGTCAAAGGATAGTTCCAGTGTGTTCCTTGTTCCATGTGTTATGTGTAACTCAAAGGATAGTTCCAGTGTGTTCCTTGTTCCATGTGTTATGTGTAACTCAAAGGATAGTTCCAGTGTGTTCCTTGTTCCATGTGTTATGTGTGACTCAAAGGATAGTTCCAGTGTGTTCCTTGTTCCATGTGTTATGTGTAACTCAAAGGATAGTTCCAGTGTGTTCCTTGTTCCATGTGTTATGTGTAACTCAAAGGATAGTTCCAGTGTGTTCCTTGTTCCATGTGTTATGTGTAACTCAAAGGATAGTTCCAGTGTGTTCCTTGTTCCATGTGTTATGTGTAACTCAAAGGATAGTTCCAGTGTGTTCCTTGTTCCATGTGTTATGTGTAACTCAAAGGGAAATTTGTTCACTGTTTGATCCGATAATAACCATTAAACCATAAACTCACTAATGGATTCATTTGTATGCATGTTTTATTGTTATACCTGCTACCAAATTGGCCAGCAATGGGTCAAACCATTTCTAAATGGATAGTTTCTAAGCATTTACCCCATCTCAATCAAATCAAATTGTATAGGTTGCTTACACATATTTTGCTGATTTTATCGCAGGTGCAGTGAAATGCTTATGTTTCTAGCTCCAACAGTGTAGTAATACCAAACAATACACACAAATCCCAAAAGAAAAATAAAGGAATTATAAATACCAGAACAAGCAATGTCAGAGTCCAGAATATAAATATCTATGTATTGATGGTGTGTCTAGACAGTATGGACAGTATATGTCAGAGTCCAGAATATATATATATCTATGTATTGATGGTGTGTCTAGACAGTATGGACAGTATATGTCAGAGTCCAGAATATAAATATCTATGTATTGATGGTGTGTCTAGACAGTATATGTCAGAGTCCAGAATATAAATATCTATGTATTGATGGTGTGTCTAGACAGTATGGACAGTATATGTCAGAGTCCAGAATATAAATATCTATGTATTGATGGTGTGTCTAGACAGTATGGACAGTATATGTCAGAGTCCAGAATATAAATATCTATGTATTGATGGTGTGTCTAGACAGTATGGACAGTATATGTCAGAGTCCAGAATATAAATATCTATGTATTGATGGTGTGTCTAGACAGTATGGACAGTATATGTCAGAGTCCAGAATATAAATATCTATGTATTGATGGTGTGTCTAGACAGTATGGACAGTATATGTCAGAGTCCAGAATATAAATATCTATGTATTGATGGTGTGTCTAGACAGTATGGACAGTATATGTCTGTAACGGCTTTCCTCTTCCTCTTCTGAGGAGTAGCAAGGATCGGACCAATACGCAGCGTGGTAAGTGTTCATCTTGGTTTTTTAATAAGAACACTGAACAAAACAATAAACGACAACGTGCCAAAACAAAACCGAACCAGTTCCGTGTGGAAACAAACACTGACACGGAAAATAAACACCTACAACCCAAAAGTGAAACCCAGGCTAACTAAGTATGATTCTCAATCAGGGACAACAATTGACAGCTGCCTCTGATTGAGAACCATCCTAGGCCAAACTCAAAAACCAACATAGAAAAACAAACATAGACTGCCCACCCAACTCACGCCCTGACCATACTAAAACAAAGATATAATAACAGAACTAAGGTCAGAACGTGACAATGTCAGAGTCCAGAATATAAATATCTATGTATTGATGGTGTGTCTAGACAGTATGGACAGTATATGTCAGAGTCCAGAATATAAATATCTATGTATTGATTGTGTGTCTAGACAGTATGGACAGTATATGTCAGATTCCAGAATATAAATATCTATGTATTGATGGTGTGTCTAGACAGTATGGACAGTATATGTCAGAGTCCAGAATATAAATATCTATGTATTGATGGTGTGTCTAGACAGTATGGACAGTATATGTCAGAGTCCAGAATATAAATATCTATGTATTGATGGTGTGTCTTGACATTATGGACAGTATATGAATAGAAAAGGTGTGGACAGCATTAGTTATATAGGCAGCCTTGACTAGAATACAGGATATACACTGTATATGAAGCATTAGGATCACCTTCCTAATATTGAGTTGCACCCCCTTTTGCCCTCAGAGCAGTCTAAATTCGTCGGGGCAAGGTGTCGAAAGCGTTCCACAGGGATGCTGGCCCATGTTGACTCCAATGTTTCCCATAGTTGTGTCAAGTTGGTTGGAGGTCCTTTGGGTGGTGGACCATTCTTGATACACACAGAAAACGCAGTTGTGTCAAGTTGGTTGGAGGTCCTCTGGGTGGTGGACCATTCTTGATACACACGGAAAACCTAGCAGTGTTGCAAGTTCTTGACACACTCAAACCGGTGTGCCTGGCACCTACTACCATACCCCGTTCAAAAGCACTTCAATATTTTGTCTTATCCATTCACCCTCTGAATGGCACACATACCCAATCCATGTCTCAATTGTCTCAAGGCTTAAAAATCCTTATTTAACCTGTCTCCTCCCCTTCATCTACACTGATTGAAGTGGATTTAACAGATGACATCAATAAGGGTTAATGGTTTTCACCTTTTTATTTATTTATTTATTTAACCTTTATTTAACCAGGTAGGCTAGTTGAGAACAAGTTCTCATTTGCAACTGTGACCTGGCCAAGATAAGCATAGCAATTCGACACATACAACAACACAGAGTTACACATGGAATAAACTAAACATACAGTCAATAATACAGTGGAACAAAAGAAGACAAAAAGTCTATATACAGTGAGTGCAAATGAGGTAAGTTAAGGAAATAAATAGGCCATGGTGGCGAAGTAATTACAATATAGCAATTAAACACTGGAATGGTAGATCGGCAGAAGATGAATGTGCAGGTAGAGATACTGGGGTGCAAAGGAGCAAAATAAATAAATAAATACCAGTATGGGGATGAGGTAGGTAGATAGATGGGCTGTTTACAGATAGGCTATGTACAGGTGCAGTGATCTGTGAGCTGCTCTGACAGCTGGTGCTTAAAGCAAGTGAGGGAGATGTGAGTCTCCAGCTTCAGAGATTTTTGCAATTCGTTCCAGTCATGGGCAGCAGAGACTTGGAAGGAAAGACGACCAAAGGAGGAATTGGCTTTGGGGGTGACCAGTGAGATATACCTGCTGGAGCGCGTGCTACGGGTGGGTGCTGCTATGGTGACCAGTGAGCTGAGATAAGGCGGGGCTTTACCGAGCAGAGACTTGTAGATAACCTGTAGCCAGTGGGTTTGGCGACGAGTATGAAGCGAGGGCCAACCAACGACAGCGTACAGGTCGCAATGGTGGGTAGTGTATGGGGCTTTGGTGACAAAACGGATGGCACTGTGATAGACTGCAACCAGTTTGTTGAGTAGAGTGTTGGAGGCTATTTTATAGATGACATCACCGAAGTCGAGGATCGGTATGATGGTCAGTTTTACGAGGGTATGTTTGGCAGCATGAGTGAAGGATGCTTTGTTGCTATATAGGAAGCCGATTCTAGATTTAATTTTGGATTGGATTGCTTAATGTGAGTCTGGAAGGAGGGTTTACAGTCTAACCAGACACCCAGGTATTTGTAGTTGTCCACGTATTCTAAGTCAGAGCCGTCCAGAGTAGTGATGCTGGACGGGCGAGCAGGTACGGGCAGTGATCGATTGAATAGCATTCATTTAGTTTTGCATGCGTTTAAGAGCAGTTAGAGGCCACAGAAGGAGAGTTGTATGGCATTGAAGCTTGTCTGGAGGTTAGTTAACACAGTGTCCAAAGAGGGGCCAGAAGTATACAGAATGGTGTCGTCTGCGTAGGAGTGGATCAGAGAATCACCAGCAGCAAGAGCAACATCTTGATGTATACAGAAAAGAGAGTCGCCCTGAAAATTGAACCCATAGAGACTGTCAGAGGACCGGACAACAGGCCCTCCGATTTGACACACTGAACTCTATCAGAGAAGTATTTGGTAAACCAGGCGAGGCAATCATTTGAGAAACCAAGGCTGTCGAGTCTGCCAATAAGAATGTTGTGATTGACAGAGTCGAAAGCCTTGGCCGGTCGATGAATACGGCTGCACAGTAATGTCTCTTATTGATGGTGGTTATGATGTTGTTTAGAACCTTGAGCGTGGCTGAGGTGCACCCAGGACCAGCTCTGAAACCAGATTGCATAGCGGAGAAGATATGGTGGGATTCTAAATGGTTAGTAATCTGTTTGTTAACTTGGCTTTCGAAGACCTTAGAAAGACAGGGTAGGATAGATATAGGTCTGTAGCAGTTTGGATCTAGAGTGTCAGCCCCTTTGAAGAGGGGGATGACCGCGGCAGCTTTCCAATCTTTGGGAATCTCAGACGATACGAAAGAGAGGTTGAACAGGCTAGTAATAGGGGTTGCAACAATTTCGGCAGATAATTTTAGAAAGAGAGGGTCCAGATTGTCTAGCCCAGCTGATTTGTAGGGGTCCAGATTTTGCAGCTCTTTCAGAACATCAGCTATCTGGATTTGGGTAGGGAGAAATGGTGGGGGCTTTGGCGGGTTGCTGTGGAGGGTGCTGGGCAGTTGACTGGGGTAGGGGTGGCCATGTGGAAAGCATGGCCAGCCGTAGAGAAATGCTTATTGAAATTCTCAATTATAGTGGATTTATCGGTGATGACAGTGTTTCCTAGCCTCAGAGCAGTGGGCAGCTGGGAGGAGGTGCTCTTATTCTCCATGGACTTTACAGTGTCCCAGAACTTTTTTGAGTTAGTACTACAGGATGCAAATTTCTGTTTTAAAAAGCTTGCCTTAGCTTTTCTAACTGCCTGTGTATATTTGTTCCTAACTTCCCTGAAAAGTTGCATATCACAGTGGCTATTCGATGCTAATGCAGAATGCCACAGGATATTTTTGTGCTGGTCAAGGGCAGACAGGTCTGGAGTGAACCAAGGACTATATATCTTCCTAGTCCTACATTTTTTGAGAGGGGCATGCTTATTTAAGATGGTGAGGAAGGCACTTTTAAAGAATAGCCAGGCATCATCTACTGACGGGATGAGGTCAATGTCATTCCAGGATACCCCGGCCAGGTCGATTAGAAAGGCCTGCTTGCAGAAGTATTTCAGGGAGCGTTTGACAGTGATGAGGGGTGGTCGTTTGGTTGCAGGCCCATTACGGATGCAGGCAATGAGGCAGTGATCGCTGAGATCTTGATTGAAAACAGCAGATGTGTATTTGAAGGGCGAGTTAGTTAGGATGACATCTATGAGGGTGCCCGTGTTTACTGATTTGGGGTTGTACCTGGTAGATTCATTGATAATTTGTGTGAGATTGAGGGCATCAAGCTTAGATTGTAGGATGTTAAGCATGTCCCAGTTTAGGTCACCTAGTAGCACGAGCTCAGAAGATAGATGGGGGGGCAATCAATTCACATATGGTATCGAGGGCACAGCTGGGGACAGAGGGAGGCCTATAGCAAGCGGCAACAGTGAGAGACTTGTTTCTGGAAAGGTGAATTTTTAGAAGTAGAAGCTCAAATTGTTTGGGTACAGACTTAGATAGTAATACAGAACTCTGCAGGCTATCTTTGCAGTAGATTGCAAGACTGCCCCCTTTGGCAGTTCTATCTTGGCAGAAAACGTTATAGTTTTTTTGTCTTAGCCATGTCTGAAGCCAGGATTCAGACACGGCTAAGACATCTGGGTTGGCAGAGTGTTCTAAAGCAGTGAGTAAAACAAACTTAGGGAGTAGGCTTCTAATGTTAACATGCATGAAACCAAGGCTTTTACGGTTATAGAAGTCAACAGATGAGAGCACCTGGGGAGTGGGAGTGGAGCTAGACACTGCAGGACCTGGATTAACCTCCACATCACCAGAGGAAAAGAGGAGAAGTAGGATAAGGGTACGGCTAAAGGCTATACGAACTGGCCGTCTAGCACGTTCGGAACAGAGAGTAAAAGGAGCAAGTTTCTGGGCACGATAGCATAGATTCAAGGCATAGTGTACAGACAAAGGTAAGGTAGGATGTGAGTACATTGGAGGTAAACCTAGGCTTGAGTAATGATGAGAGAGATATAGTCTCTAGAGATGTTTAAACAAGGGAATGTCATCGCATATGTGGGAGGTGGAACAACACGGTTGGTTAAGGCATATTGAGCAGGGCTAGAGGCTCTACAGTGAAATAAGACAGTAATTACTAACCAGGACAGTAATGTAAAAGGCATATTGATATTAGAGAGAGGCATGCGTAGCCAAGTGAACATATGGGTCCAGTGAGTGGTTGGGCTGACTGGGGACACGGCGATTCAGACAGTTAGCAGGCCGATGCTAACAAGCTAGCAGTTAGCAGGCCGGGTTAACAAGCAAGCAGTTAGCAGGGGCTAGCAGTTAGCAGACCGGGTTAGCAAGCAAGCAGTTAGCAGGGGCTAGCAGTTAGCAGACCGGGCAGGCAAGCTAGCAGTTAGCAGACCGGGGCAGGCAAGCTAGCAATTAGCAGACCGGGTTAGCAAGCAAGCAGATAGCAGGGGCTAGCAAGTTAGCCTATGGGGGACGTCGCGATGGGGTAAGTCTGTTTTTGCCTCTTCGTGCGGTGACGTCGATAGACCAGTCATGGAATTAGTAGGGTTCCAAGTAGCTCTAGGTAGCTAGCAGGCCTAGCTGGTTAGCAGAATGGGCCTTCAGCGGGCGTCGTGCATGAGGGGCCTGGTGGAGTCCTGATTGAGATAATATTTTTATGTCACGCCCTGATCTGTTTCACCTGTCCCTGTGATTGTCCCCCACCCCCCCCTCCATGTATTTATCCCTGTGTTTCCTGTCTCTCTGTGCTAGTTTGTATGTAGTTGGTATGTATGTTTAGTCAAGTCAACCAGCGTGTTTTTCCCTGTACTCCTTTTCTATTCTCTTTTGCTAGTCTTCCCGGTTTTGACCACTGCCGGACTCTGGACTCCTTTCTCGCCTGCCTGATCATCCTGATCATCCTGATCATCTGCATACCCTTCAAGTACCTATTGGACTCTGACCTGGTTCTGATCTTGTGCCTGTACACGACCATTCACTTGCCTACCCCTTTTGGATTAATAAACATTGTAAGACTACAACCATTTGCCTCCTGTGTCTGCCTCTTTTTATTTCACCTTTATTTAACCAGGTAGGCTAGTTGAGAACAAGTTCTCATTTACAATTGCGACCTGGCCGAGATAAAGCAAAGAAGTTCGACAGGTACAACAACACAGAGTTACACATGGAGTAAAACAAACATACAGTCAATAATACAGTAGAAAAATAAGTCTATATACAATGTGAGCAAATGAGGTGAGATAAGGGAGATAAAGGCAAAAAAGGTCATGGTGGCGAAGTAAATACAATATAGCAAGTAAAACATTTTTAAAAAGAAACACTGGAATGGTTGATTTGCAGTGGAAGAATGTGCAAAGTAGAGATAGAAATAATGGGGGTGCAAAGGAGCAAAATAAATAAATAAATACAGTAGGGGGAGAGGTAGTTGTTTGGGCTAAATTATAGATGGACTATGTACAGGTGCAGTAATCTGTGAGCTGCTCTGACAGCTGGTGCTTAAAGCTAGTGAGGGAGATAAGTGTTTCCAGTTTCAGAGATTTTTGCAGTTTGTTCCAGTCATTGGCAGCAGAGAACTGGAAGGAGAGGCGGCCAAAGTAAGAATTGGTTTTGGGGGTGACCAGAGAGAAATACCTGCTGGAGCGCGTGCTACAGGTGGGTGCTATTGTAACAGTATAACTTTAGACCGCCCATACCCGGGCGCGAACCAGGAACCAGAACCAGAACCTCTGCACACATCAACAACAGTCACCCACGAAGCATCGTTACCCATCGCTCGTCAAAAGCCACGGCCCTTGCAGAGGTCAAGGTCTCAGAGCAAGTGACGCCACCGATTGAAACGCTATTTAGCGCGCACCACCGCTAACTAAGCTAGCTGTTTCACATCCGTTACACTCACCCCCCCTTTTGACCTTCCTCCTTTTCCGCAGCAACCAGTGATCCGGGTCAACAGCATCAATGTAACAGTATAACTTTCGACCGTCTCCTCGCCCATACCCGGGCGCGAACCAGGGACCCTCTGCACACATCAACAACAGTCACCCACGAAGCATCGTTACCCATCGCTCCACAAAAGCCGCGGCCCTTGCAGAGCAAGGGGAACTACTACTTCAAGGTCTCAACCTGTTGGTGGAAAATGTGTTGTATATATTTGATATAATTATAAATGTGGCATAAACATTTAGAAAATCTGATTCACCCCTAGCTGATCATTGTCTACAGCCAGCTCTGATCGTAGTGTAATGAATCTGGCAGGGAGAGAACTCGTCTGCAGTGGTCGGCAAACCCTCAACCTTCTGGCCCTGCGTGGCATTAACTGTGTCACAAAAGCATGCTGAAGTAGTAAAGTCGATATCCACGATTAAAAACACAGGCTCGGTACAGTTATTGTTATTTGTGGTCGTAAAAATGATTTTAAATGAATTCTATGAGGGGGAGGGTGTTCAGTTTATTTTACAGTACAAGGGGAGGGTCATGTGAAATAATGTGTAACTTTGGGGAGGGTGTCATTATTTTTTTAGGACACCTTCATTTGGACAAGCCCCTCCCCCCAGTACATTTTGATCTGTCCCTTTGCAAGACGTCTTCAACTTCCAGTGAAGTGAGGAATGTGAGTCTTCTGTGTATGAAGGTACATGTCACCAACACAATATTGGAAACATTATTACATTTCACTTTCAGTATTTTGACTACACTGAACACATATTTTGGAAACATGTGGCCATGATATTAAACAGACTACTTTAAAAAAGTGCCAAACTGAATAAGTTTCATGAAATTGAACATTGTTTTATTTCTTATAACATTAAATTGTAAAGTTGATTATAAAATTAGACTTGTGTACAGAATGATTGATGAAAATGAAAAAAGGGCTTTGTGTCATCTCTTTATTTTAAATTGTTGAACATTCTAAGTGCCACTGTACAGTATGTTTGAGAGGCCCTAACTTCAAAGACTGTTAAGTCATTTATGTTGTCCTACTGTGTCATACACATCGATTTCTTCCCTCTCAGCTTCTCCCCCAGAGGGTAAAATGGCTGCTCCAGGACAATCTGACTTTTCTCTAATGTTAATAGACCTCTACACAGCGAGTCATGGATCTTCTGCCAGGACTCCATCTCTGTGCGCCACAATGCTGATCTGGCACGGATGAGCTGGGATCTCTCACTCTTGCTGCCTTTGGCCAGGCTGACGCTGTCTTTACAGATGAAGAAGAAATCCAGGCCAATGAAGAGAACGTTGAGGGTGATGAGACCAGCCCGCGCTGACTTGGAGAGGGCTAGTGGGGTGCCTTTGGCCACCTGTCCAATATCCGGGATGTCCTCGGCTAGCTTGGGCAGGTTTCGTGCTACTTTGCCTTCCTGGAGCGCCAACTTACCAGCGCTTGAGATCAGATCTTTGTTTCTAAGAACTTCTGCTGACTTAAAACCTGAGGAAAGGTCAACTAGGGAGTCAATGCGTTTTCCGATGGTCCAAGTGGTGGCAATCACCTTCCTTGCTCCAACCATGTTCACCGTACTCTGCCCCAGGATGGGCTCTATATTCCTGGCCACATCCTCCAGACACTCCTGGAGACTCTCCACATCCTCCATGAAATTCTGGAATATGTCACTGGCTTTCTTCTCATGGATGCTATTGACCTTCATCTCTGTGATACCAGTAGTTAAACTGTTGACCCCACTGGTGACCCCCAGGCTGGCCCCTGCAATGGTGAGAGCCAGTGACACCCCAGCAGTGACAGGGGTCAGAGCTAAGCCCACGATGGATAGGATTCCTCCAGCCACACCCACTGAGCTGCCTGCCACACTGGAGATCTTAGCCCCCAGCTTCATCCTGTCCAGCTGCACAGCATTCTCCTCCAGATCGGTCAGAAACTGCTCCATCCTGGGTCGGCGCTGGCTGAACCGGCCAATGAAGCGCTGAGCAGCCCCTTGGAACAGGAATGTCAGTCTGACTTGCGGGTCCATCCTGTCGGAGGGGAAAGATATCTATTTACTGTTTTCCAATAGACTAGTTCTTGAATCTTGTTAAAAAATGTCAACATAAGTTTTAAGAGAAGAACCAAACAATGGCAGTAAAACCTACCTGATCTCACTCAGCTGATTCAAATGTTGGAGCATATTTTGTATGGACTCTTCACTCACACCACCAAGGTTGACCACAGGGATGTCATTCCTCTTTTTCCAAAACATCATTTGACTGACTGAGTTACTGTAACAATGAATATTCATTTCAACAATAAATTATATTCATTACATTATTTTGTGGCATATTAATTATATCACATAAGCCAAAGAACCTTGTCAAAATTACAATAAAAATGAAAGGAAAATAATACACCTATGCTAATATAATATACATGCTGATATTAAAACTGTGTGAGGGATCTTACCCAAGTTTACTCCCAGGCTGTTGTCTGATCTGTAATCTAGAAGTAAAGAATGGACATCAAGTGTTTGTAAAATGGCAATGAAGAACATTACGTACGTTAATGTTGAAGAAATTGTGATGGGAGCTCCACTTACCCCTTCTCCATCCTTTTACAGACCTGCTGGCTGATTTCTATGTATCTAACCAGTTGGCAGGCCAGCACCTCTACATTGAGGAGGCTGGGCATAAAGAAGGCCTTAGCATCCCTCTTAAAATAGATGAGGAGAGGGCAGGCCATTCTGGCAGCAATGATGACAGCCTGAACACTGGCAGGGCTCGTCCCCTGAGGCAGACAGAGGAACCTGTTCTCCTCAAACACCAACAGACAGGTGACCGCCAGACACTCCACAGCATCCAGGAAGTAATCCAGCTTCTCCAGGCCTCCCAGAGTGTCCTTTAGTACAGCTCCCAGCTCCTTCTCCAGCTCCTCACGCCTACTGTCTGCAGTCCCCTGGGTCAGACCGCTCCATACGAACTCCCCAAACGCCTTGGCCTTGGTCGCTGAGTTACGGACATGGTTGAAGTTAAGGTCAATTCTCTCTGCCCTCTCCTTGATGTCCCTCATCATTTCCAGATCTGTCTCCCTCTGAAGGGCCCATTTGGAATGCCTGTCACAGAACTCCCTCACTGTGTGAATGTGGCTGAGGGTGTCTGAGATGTACTGGCCCAAGAGCTCCCTTGTTAACTCTAATCTGTAACAAAAGAGGGATTCAGATAGGAGCTTTACTATTAAAATTCAGGATAATCACTATATCAAATTACAAAGTTGTAGATTTAGAGTGCCTATAGAACTTTACACTTTTATTGAATGGCCTTCATTGAAAACCTTTGATTCTTTGTCAACACTGCCCTCTGTTGTCTATGTAAAGTAATACAACACCTCTCTCCTTTTTTTGCCACAGTAATTTATTGCCCCAGTTATTAATAGTCTCACCGTGACATGGCGCTCTCTCTGCACTTTGACATTTCCCAGTTTGGTTGATATTGTTTCTGAACAGAATTCGTCTTGTATTGGACATGTCCATTAACTGTGGATCAAATAGTCAACAATCACGAAAAATTGAAGTGTACATTTCTCTGCTGAAATCATTTAGAATCAGGATTCACAGACATGGCATGGCTTACGTGGGCAAACATGTTTAGATACTTTTCGAAGTAAAACGTTTCTTTCGTGTAAAAAAAAAATGGATTTATTAAACCTCACTCACCTTGACAAAGACCCTACTGCACGCAGACAAAACTTAAATGTAGTCTCTTTAAATGGGTCAACATGCTTCGACTCGACTGGGGAATAGCCAAGTACCAAACGAGCAGGGTTGCCAGGTCCAGCTAAAATAACTAGATCAATGACCAGTCAAAACCTGCCCACAGGTCCTGAAAACTAACCCACATGTTGCAGCAAGAGAGTTGCCACATTTATCCAATGAAGCTTTTTTTTCACAACATTATGGAGCGAATTAGGAAGGAATATCGACGCAATTTGTAATGACCTAGGCTAAGAAGCAACATTCGGTTTTTCATCAAAATAATAATTCTTCCAAGTTTAAGAATATGTCACCGTATACCACAAACCTCTGTGGCGACTTATTGCTATTATAATCATGTTACCAACGTAATGAGAACAGTAAAAAGTAATTTATTATCAAACCCGTGGTACACGGTCTGATATACCAAGTGTTCAACCAATCAGCATTTAGGGCTCAAACCACCCAGTTTATAATTGTAAATAAATCCAGTTTGCACATGTGCATAACTATAGATAAATCCAACAGGAGAGTTTGCGTGATGAACGTTGGACAGAGGATCTCGAAATCTCTGTACAATAAATACTTGGACAAACTTCGAAAATATTATATTAGGCTATTTTCTGGCAATTGTGCCTTTATTATGTGCCAGATGTTAAGACTACAAAACAATCCGTGGTGATTTTAGCATGTAAATCTTGGTGGGGCAACAACATCAAAAAGTGTGATGCATGCCAGCAAAGTCACTACACAACACAACACTAAGCAATACATGAATTGCACTGCTATACCACCTGGTTGTCAGCGGAGCCTTGTCTGGCAGCGAAACAGTTAATTCAGCCTAATTTACTGCCTTTAAAAAAGATATAGCTGATATGGCTGACTTGCTTAAACAAATATGGTTTCTACTGACAATTCAGATGTACAAACTATGGCATAAGGGGACAACAAGCGGATAAGAGGCAATCTGTAATTTCGATTAAGACATTAATGAGCGAGCTAGGATGTACATTCAGCACTTTTGAAATGTACTGTGACAGAATTCAGAACATGCCGTTCTTACAGTGTTCTTCCTGTACACCAAGTCAGAACCGTAGGATAAATAAAGGGGGCATATAAGCAGACAATAAAAGCTCTTACAATATTCAACGATCACGTCTCTCAAAAACAGGTTATAGGCTACATGTGCACCACCAAGTCAGAACATTAGGCTAAATTAAGAGGTGAAAATTATTATGGTGAGGCACAGGGGCTACTAACAGCTTACTACACAACATACACTTAGTATTACATTCTTAGTTACAGTATACATATCTTCCTGGCATATTACATCATTTATGCAGCAGCATACAATACATTTTTGGATGCACCTTGTTGTGCTGTGTTCAATTGAACAGGAAGGTCCTTCATGGCCAATATTTTTTTATTAAACTTTGTCATCAAAGTCTGGAATTCTCTGAATTCATGGTGCTTTCAAGACAACTGGGAACTCAAAGAAGAAGTTGAATCACGATGATGTCAGTGATCTTCAGGTAGTAGCTCTAGAAAGAGGCCCAAGTTCCTGATTTACAATTCCGAGTTGGATGAAAGTTCAAAACCTATTTTCCCAGTTGTAGCTCTTTTTTCCAGAGTTCCCAGTTGTCTTAAACTCACTAAAGTCAGATTATGCAGTTCCGAGTTAACAGTTGTTTTGAGAGCGGCACAAATTATGCATCATTGATATCATGGCCAATTTTTTATTGAACTAGACAAGTCAGTTAAGAACAAATTCTTATTTACAATGACAGCCTAGGAACAGTGGGTTAACTGCCTTGTTCAGGGGCAGAATGAAATAATTTGACCTTGTCAGCTCAGAGATTTGATCTAGCAACATTTCAGTTACTGGCCCAGCCTGCCACCAACGTTGAATGTTTATAATTTTAAACTAGGAAAAGAGTCCCTTATTCTTAGACCTCACAGCTACAGGCATTCCACTGAATAGCAGGCTAATGATTGCTTTGCATGCTTGCAGTTAGCCACTGATTCCTTCCAAACCACTCATTGTTGAATTTGCAATTTCCAACTTGTTGTGTAATGTTTATGTCCAATGGCCAATGAGCACTGCTACATTTTATCCATATTTCTCTTCATATTTTTTTTAACCTTTATTTAACTAGGTAAGTCAGTTAAGAACAAATTCTTATTTACAATGACGGCCTAGGAACAGGGAGTTAACTGCCTTGTCCAGGGGCAGAACGACAGATTTTTTACCTTGCCAGCTCAGGGATTCAATCTAGCAACCTTTTGGTTACTTGCCCAATGCTCTAACCACTAGGCTACCTGCCGCCCCATATGACAAGGATTAAAAAGGATTTGCCAGTAGATTGTCGACTTGATTCATGATGATTACTGCTAGCTAAGATTTTGAAAGTCCAATCAAAGCTACTGTAGATAGAATATGATTTGATGTCATTTTATCTGTGGCCAATGACCTTGAGCCTTCTTGGATGGGCACTTCTAATGTAACTCAATGGCAGCACCCAAGGGGCTAGAATTTTCGAGATCTACCCTTAGACTTGGCTGTGACATAGTGTCCACATGAATGACAGAACACTGAGACAATCACGGCGCAACACTATTTCCTGCTGGCTTGCACCACCACCACCACAGAAGCACTGAGTTAGGCTGAAACACCTGCATTTTGGAGTTGCCTTACTCAAGAAAACAAAAAGAGACCATGTTTGTATGCGGCTTTATTAACTCAATGATATATATATTTTTTTACATTGTTTGCAAACTGACATGTGACACATGTTAATGCCAAAATAACATGCAAAACAGGCAAGCCCCCCCCAAAACATAAACAGGTGGGGCACTGACCCCCCTGCCCTGAATGACGGGTTGCCACTGCAAACAATTCTTTATGGCCTATTTACGAGATTGACTTGTTAAGTCAGTAGGCATAGGCTACCAACTAAAATCTGGGTTTATAATTGCAATTCAACTTTGCCATGGTCTGTTGAGCTAGATGCAGGTAGTCTGGCCACTGATAGGCCAACATCTAATTTCAGGGAAAAGTCCACAATGAAACTGACATTAAATGTGGAGAATGATACATTTGCGATAAAGCTGTGACCATGAACACAATTGATAACTTCCAATTTAATTAACTAAACATGGCTGAAGTAATAGACTATCTATTAAATCCATTTGCCAGCTCCAGGTAGGCTACACAAGTTGCACAAATTTACTTGCAATGACTCCAGTAATATTGTCATTTCAACATATTTATTGTAATAGCCTACTTGATGGCCAACAGATACAAATGTATCCTTCTACACATTTAATGTCAGTAGCATGTGAGGGAGTTTCCACCTGAACAGCACTTGAGACCCAAGAACTGAGCATGAGTAAAACCCTTCCCATGATACAGTTTTCCATATTTTCCAGTGCTTTGCTGCCGTTATATCAGATCTAGCACGTTAATATGTTTTATGGAAAAGGGTTGGAAATAAGTATCTCTATAATGACCAATCTAATTATACTACCTACAATGATCCTACCTACAATTATCCTACCTACAAGTTGTCACAAGGTGCTCTGCTGCAGGGCACTCTCATCCGGCCCACCTTCCACACCACTCCCTCAGTCAGCAACAGCCGGCTTGCTTACTGCCTGATAGTCAGTAGCAGCAGGTCACAGTAAAATATACTGTATATATAGTTTTTTTTAAGAGAAATGCCATGGCGGCCGGCAGTGCAATTTAGAAGCAGCCCAAAAACCCACAACCCATGGCCAATACATTTTCACCCACGACATTGTTTTCATAGTAGCCCAATTGTCCGAAAACTGTGGACATAGCAACCCTGCAAACAACTGTGCTTGCAAATTACTTTAGATGTTTGCTTGAAAAATGAAAAGGGGGGGAAACCGGCAATATTACCCTGGGACAGTGGATGGCTATGAGCTGGAAATAGCCATCTACAGCCAAACAAGGAAGTGAAATCAAAGATAGTACAGGCAGAAACTGCTTCTCCAATAGAAAACCCTGATCACACTTGTAGGTGATGTCAAGGTAATGTTGGCTAGCTAAGCTCATGCGCAGAAACACATCATCGGGTCCAACTGTTGTCTCATTCCGAACTGAGCATGTGCAGGCCGTCAAATCAAAGGCACCTTTTCGATATGAAGTTGTTTTTGGCTAAAATTAAAATGTGTCAGTTTGTCACTTTCACAAGGTTGGAGTAATAACAAGTTGGCTCTAATCTAGATTGTGCCTTTAGATTTAGAGAAGATTAACAACTAAGGAAGAAATGTTCACTTCTCTCATTGACTTCTCAAACTCCAAACCCCGGCTTGGTATGCTTGGCCTGTTTCGCAAGCGTTCCTGGAAGTCTCTCAATGTTGCGCCTCTAGGTTTAGAAAGTGTGATAAAATAGTGTGCACAGATACTTTTGGAGGAGATGGGAAACGAAGGTTACGTATGTAACCACGGTTATGTGTGCTATTGGATCACTTCAATATGCTATTCTTCCGCATATGTTCCGAGTAAGAATTTCAGATTAGTCCAGTGTACCAGGTAGTGCTGCGCCTGACCCCTTAAATAGCTGCCTCCGCACTACTTCCACCTTGTGTCCTTTTCGAGGCACCGGCAACAATGAGTCGATAGTGCCTAGAAAAAGGTGCTAGACGATGTAGCCACTCCTCTAGTAGAATGCACCACTACAGCAGACGGCAGAGGATGGCTGGCCAGCTGATATGCTGTAGTAATAGTGTCCACAATCCAATGTGAGAGTCTTTGTATCGATAGGCTCTGGCGCAGAACTCTCTCACCTAGCAAATTAATAGCCAATCAGACTGTCGTATTGCCTGTGTCTGTGGAAGTGTCCAAGGCCCTGATCCTGGCAGAGCACACTTGGAGAAAAACACCCAGCTCACCCGCAGCCGCGGGAGGAGCATATGCGAACAAATGTCAAATCAAATTGTATTGGTCACATACACATGGTTAGCAGATGTTAATGCGAGTGTAGCAAAATGCTTGTGCTTCTACTTCTGACAGTGCAGTAATATCTAACAAGTAATTTAACAATTCCCCAACAACTACCTAATACACACATATCTAAAGGGATGGAATAAGAATATGTACATATAAATATATGGATGAGCGATGCCGAGTTCAAACTTGATGATTGTAAGGGCCGATTCACATGTCTGTCAAACAGGACCTTCAGCAAGAAAGAGAGGTTAAGACGGAGGGTGACACTCCTCTTGTCTGGACCCATTCGGAAAAGCATTCAGTGCTCACTGAAAAGGCATGAAGTTCATTCACCCTCTTCGTGGAGGTAATAGCCAACAGGAATTCCACCTTCACGAATAGGTGAAGTAAAGTAATCAACTCTTGGGGTTCGAGAGTGGCTTAGCAAGCGCTGACAGCACCACGCCAACGTTCCAGTTTGGCACTGAGCTGGCCACTGCTGGACACGGACGTCGAACTCCCTTCATAAATTTAGAGAGCAATGGGTAGTTAGCCATGGGTCCCTCTTGGTATCCGTCTTGGCATGCCGAGACAGCGGCTAAATACACTCTCAATGTGGATGGCACTCGGCCCGCATCGAGCAGTGACTGTGAAAACCGTAAAACCGTTTGCACATATGGCTTTCAAACCAAGGACAGAATATGCCACACCATATTTGATATGATGCATTGGTGGAAGAAAACATGGCGCCCCGCAATGTGTTCACGACATTGTCCTGAAGGCCTAGACTGGTCCACTAACACCTCTCAGAGGCCAAACCCGAAGCTGGAAGCGGTGCGGGTCCGGATGCCACAGCGTCCCCCCAGCCTGAAAAGAAGGTCAGGCCTCATGTGGTCCTGAGTGGAGAGACAACAGAAGACTGAACCATGGTGGTCTCGGCCAGCATGGAGCTATCAAGAGCAGCTGGTGGCCAATCAAGATGACCCTGTCTAGTGTAGCTGTAATCAGGGGAAATGATGGAAAAGTGTAAAGTGGCATTGCGGGCCAATCGTGAGAGAGGGCAACGAGAACTAGCTGGGGCAATAAGTGTTCTCCTGAAATGCAAACAGGTCCACCTGTGCTCTCCCGAACCTGTCCCAAAGCTGTAGCACAGGTCCTGTGCACTCATAACCAACAGTTGACGGTGTCTGTGTTATTTTGGGTGTCGGCCGTGGGAGTTGAACCATCGCTGGAGTGGCCTGATATAGAACGCCAAGCAGAACCAACAGTGAAGCCACCAGCATGGCTCGTCCGAGTCGGAAACGGTTGAGGTAGGATAGGATTTTGTTACTCTCACCTGATGGAGACGTGACCTCATGAGAGTCAAGTCTATGGGCATCCCGAGGTAGATCACCTTCCGTGAGGAGGTCAGGTGACTCTTCTCCTCGTTTAGGGTAAGGCCCAGAACTCTAATGTGGTTCAAGAGGGTCCTCGTGTCTATTGTGGCCTGTTCCCTGGATGGGGCAGACTATCCAATCGTTCAGGTAAGGCAGTAGAATGTGTCACCACAGCAAAAGATAAAGGCTGGTGGACCAGCCGAAATGCTGCAGTAACAGTGTCCACCATGCAATGTGAGAGTTCGGTCGGAAAGGCACTGGCCCAAAACTCTCTCACCATAATTAACAAAAACTGATAAAGCTTTCGTATTGCCTATGTCTGTGAAAAGTGTTCATTGCCCTAGCCGGGCACAACACACTGGGGGAAGCCCCTAGTTCACCCGCAACAGCAAGAGGAGCGTGTGGACAACTGTAATGGCCGGTTAACGTGTTTGTCGAATAGAACCCTTGGCCAGAATGAGGGGTTTGGCTGTCGGTTGACTCCTTCATCTGAACTCTTTCGGAAACATCCAGTCAACCAGGGCTTCAACATTATGTGGAAGGACCACCAGAGGGCCGGCTGGGCTCACGGATAGTAGCCCAACAAGGCATGGGAGACAAGGTAACCAGAGGCAATTAAGCACAGCTGACGGTACTAATGGCATATTCACCTTCCCCTATAAGAGAGAGTATGGAACCAGCAGAGAGGGGGGGGGGGGGGGGGAGTATCTCTGGAAGATGGCCACCGAGACAGAGGAGCTATCCATGAAAAACCACTAAGACGGTAACAATCCTGTGACTTTTGTTGTAGTTTAAAGATAATCGTATTGTGTTCCTGTTTCATCTGGAGAATAAGATGTATGTTTTTCCCTGGGAGAGTTTCATTGATTATTTTGGAGTGTTTGTGTTGACCAAATGCCCTCAATAGAGAACTGTGTTCAATCAAGAAAACCTACTCCTGACTCGTTTATTCCACCTTTCTGCTTTAGAGTGACGCCCAATTACTTGGTCCGCTCACATTGGTGGAGAATGTGGGCATTAGGTGGACGAGTGATACAAGGATAAGTGAGTAAATCAAGATTCTTCCAGTAGACCCGGAGGAACCATTCAAGAACGATGGATAACGCCCTACTACAACAATTGATCACGGCACAGCAGACAACAATAGAACTCTTGCAACAACAGCTGAGCCGGCGGGAAGAACCTAGAGTTAAGCCAAGAGCGGCTGCTCATTCCATCTTACCTCGTCTCTCCAAGGAGGATGATATTGAGGCCTTCCTCATGACCTTCGAAAGGACGGCCACCTTGGAAGAGTGGCCGCCCACAGAATCGGCGAGCGCATTAGCCCCTCTTTTGACCGGGGTGGCTCAGGAAGCCTATTTTGACCTGGATTCCCTCGAAGCTGCGGACTATGGGCGACTAAAAACCGAGATCCTGTCCCAGTACCAGCTGACTGCCAGAGATAGGGCCGTAAAGTTCCATCAATGGACCTATACAGCTGATCAACCCGTCCGTGCCTAGATCTTCGCATTAATACGACTGACAAAACAGTGGCTAGAACCTGGAAATGGAGTAGGACATGTGATAGAGACCCTCGTAGTGGACAAGATATTGAGGGAATTACCCAGTGACTTAAAAAGGGTTGTGGGGCAAGCCAACCCGTTGTCAGCCGACGACATAGCCCAGGCAGTGGAAACATATCGGTCTACAGGGGAGTTGTTAAAAAGTGACATGGAGGAATGGAAGGATTCTTCCAATCCTGTACCACGACTCACCCCGGCGCGTCCGCCACCAAAACGTCCAAACCCCCTCCGGAGGTGGGAGAAGTCAGCCACCACACAGCAGGGTCTGTGTTATAAATGTCAGTCTCCCGACCATTATGCCCCGTCCTAGCAAGGACGAGCCCATGGTCACGGAGTCATCACTGCCTACCCCCACACATCCCCCTTTGAGGGGGCAGGATCAACACTGTTGGTTAGCAGAAATAGCCCCAGCCCCAGAGATTCCGGTTCGAGTCGAAGGACAAGATGTGGTAGCCATTCTCGACTCGGGAAGTATGGTTACGTTAGTAGAGGAGCGGATGGTGACCTCCGCAACACTGCTACCAGACAAAGTAGCCGTATCCTGTATCCATGGAGACACCCACTATTACCCCACTGTGAATCTGCCTATTCTCACTCCAAAAGGAAGGTGTACAGTCAGGGCAGGCAAAGTGCCCCAGCTGAAGGTGCCATTATTGATCGGGAGAGGCTGTCCCCTATATAAAGAGCTTAGGCAGATGACGTTATGCACGGGAAGAAGAGGGACAGGAAAGAAGAGAAAATCCAAGCCCGAGGTAGTACTCCTACAAGGAGATGTAGCCGCGTCCTCGTCCTCTGCAGCAGAGGAAGAAATAGCGACCCAAGGTTTACGACAGATATTCCAGGAAACCACTGATGAAGACACCTGCAAAGGGTTATACACAACGCAGGAAGGAAGGAGCAATCAGGCGCTAAGGGAGATATTTGAAGCTCCATCCGAGGAGGGAACCTGGAAGGGATTCTCCTCGGTCACCCCTGTTGGGGATGGGGAACAACCTCCACATCCCTCTACCGAGGTCGACCTGCCCCAGGTATTAAAGGGACAGTTCGGCACCTCGCAGCATAGAGACCCAGACCTAAGGGAGGCCATGAGGAAGGTGAAGGTGATTGACGGGAGGAACGTCGACTGATCAGGTGAGCCCCATCTTCCTTACTATGCAATCAGGTGGGGTCTCTTATACTGGGTCATACGACGAAGTGGGGAAAACCAGGAATTACTAATGGTGCCTAGACCATACAGGGATACAGTTCTACAGTTAGCCCATTCCCACGTCCTAGGAGGACACCTGGCACGAGACAAGACTATTGACAGAATCATGCAGAGATTCTATTGGCCCCGGGTCACCCGGGATGTGGCCAGGTATTGTAGGACGTGTGATCAATGTCAACGTACAGCTCCACAGCCACACCTACATAACCCTTTGATTCCTCTCCCCATCAAATCAAAATCAAATCAAATTTTATTTGTCACATACACATGGTTAGCAGATGTTAATGCGAGTGTAGCGAAATGCTTGTGCTTCTAGTTCCGACAATGCAGTAATAACCAACAAGTAATCTAACTAACAATTCCAAAACTACTGTCTTGTACACAGTGTAAGGGGATAAAGAATATGTACATAAGGATATATGAATGAGTGATGGTACAGAGCAGCATAGGCAAGATACAGTAGATGGTATCGAGTACAGTATGTACAAATGAGATGAGTATGTAAACAAAGTGGCATAGTTTAAAGTGGCTAGTGATACATGTATTACATAAGGATACAGTCGATGATATAGAGTACAGTATATACGTATGCATATGAGATGAATAATGTAGGGTAAGTAACATTATATAAGGTAGCATTGTTTAAAGTGGCTAGTGATATATTTACATCATTTCCCATCAATTCCCATTATTAAAGTGGCTGGAGTTGAGTCAGTGTCAGTGTGTTGGCAGCAGCCACTCAATGTTAGTGGTGGCTGTTTAACAGTCTGATGGCCTTGAGATAGAAGCTGTTTTTCAGTCTCTCGGTCCCAGCTTTGATGCACCTGTACTGACCTCGCCTTCTGGATGATAGCAGGGTGAACAGGCAGTGGCTCGGGTGGTTGATGTCCTTGATGATCTTTATGGCCTTCCTGTGACATCGGGTGGTGTAGGTGTCCTGGAGGGCAGGTAGTTTGCCCCCGGTGATGCGTTGTGCAGACCTCACCACCCTCTGGAGAGCCTTACGGTTGAGGGCGGAGCAGTTGCCGTACCAGGCGGTGATACAGCCCGCCAGGATGCTCTCGATTGTGCATCTGTAGAAGTTTGTGAGTGCTTTTGGTGACAAGCCGAATTTCTTCAGCCTCCTGAGGTTGAAGAGGCGCTGCTGCGCCTTCTTCACAATGCTGTCTGTGTGAGTGGACCAATTCAGTTTGTCTGTGATGTGTATGCCGAGGAACTTAAAACTTGCTACCCTCTCCACTACTGTTCCATCGATGTGGATAGGGGGGTGTTCCCTCTGCTGTTTCCTGAAGTCCACAATCATCTCCTTAGTTTTGTTGACGTTGAGTGTGAGGTTATTTTCCTGACACCACACTCCGAGGGCCCTCACCTCCTCCCTGTAGGCCGTCTCGTCGTTGTTGGTAATCAAGCCTACCACTGTTGTGTCGTCCGCAAACTTGATGATTGAGTTGGAGGCGTGCGTGGCCACGCAGTCGTGGGTGAACAGGGAGTACAGGAGAGGGCTCAGAACGCACCCTTGTGGGGCCCCAGTGTTGAGGATCAGCGGGGAGGAGATGTTGTTGCCTACCCTCACCACCTGGGGGCGGCCCGTCAGGAAGTCCAGTACCCAGTTGCACAGGGCGGGGTCGAGACCCAGGGTCTCGAGCTTGATGACGAGCTTGGAGGGTACTATGGTGTTGAATGCCGAGCTGTAGTCAATGAACAGCATTCTCACATAGGTATTCCTCTTGTCCAGATGGGTTAGGGCGGTGT
Source organism: Oncorhynchus mykiss (assembly GCF_057628025.1). Lineage (NCBI taxonomy): Eukaryota > Metazoa > Chordata > Actinopteri > Salmoniformes > Salmonidae > Oncorhynchus > Oncorhynchus mykiss. The sequence goes on from NC_143033.1 coordinate 84,407,086, forward strand.
GCAGTGTGGTTGAGATTGCATCGTCTGTGGACCTATTTGGGCGGTAAGCAAATTGGAGTGGGTCTAGGGTGTCAGGTAGGGTGGAGGTGATATGGTCCTTGACTAGTCTCTCAAAGCACTTCATGATGACGAAAGTGAGTGCTATGGGGCGGTAGTCGTTTAGCTCAGTTACCTTAGCTTTCTTGGGAACAGGAACAATGGTGGCCCTCTTGAAGCATGTGGGAACAGCAGACTGGTATAGGGATTGATTGAATATGTCCGTAAACACACCGGCCAGCTGGTCTGAGCATGCTCTGAGGGCGCGGCTGGGGATGCCGTCTGGGCCTGCAGCCTTGCGAGGGTTAACACGTTTAAATGTCTTACTCACCTCGGCTGCAGTGAAGGAGAGACCGCATGTTTTCGTTGCAGGCCGTGTCAGTGGCACTGTATTGTCCTCAAAGCGGGCAAAAAAGTTATTTAGTCTGCCTGGGAGCAGGACATCCTGGTCCGTGACTGGGCTGGATTTCTTCCTGTAGTCCGTGATTGACTGTAGACCCTGCCACATGCCTCTTGTGTCTGAGCCGTTGAATTGAGATTCTACTTTGTCTCTGTACTGACGCTTAGCTTGTTTGATAGCCTTGCGGAGGGAATAGCTGCACTGTTTGTATTCGGTCATGTTACCAGACACCTTGCCCTGATTAAAAGCAGTGGTTCGCGCTTTCAGTTTCACGCGAATGCTGCCATCAATCCACGGTTTCTGGTTAGGGAATGTTTTAATCGTTGCTATGGGAACGACATCTTCAACGCACGTTCTAATGAACTCACACACCGAATCAGCGTATTCGTCAATGTTGTTGTCTGACGCAATACGAAACATGTCCCAGTCCACGTGGTGGAAGCAGTCTTGGAGTGTGGAGTCAGCTTGGTCGGACCAGCGTTGGACAGACCTCAGCGTGGGAGCCTCTTGTTTTAGTTTCTGTCTGTAGGCAGGGATCAACAAAATGGAGTCGTGGTCAGCTTTTCCGAAAGGTGGGCGGGGCAGGGCCTTATATGCGTCGCGGAAGTTAGAGTAACAATGATCCAAGGTCTTTCCACCCCTGGTTGCGCAATCGATATGCTGATAAAATTTAGGGAGTCTTGTTTTCAGATTAGCCTTGTTAAAATCCCCAGCTACAATGAATGCAGCCTCCGGATGAATGGTTTCCAGTTTGCAAAGAGTTAAATAAAGTTCGTTCAGAGCCATCGATGTGTCTGCTTGGGGGGGGATATATACGGCTGTGATTATAATCGAAGAGAATTCTCTTGGTAGATAATGCGGTCTACATTTGATTGTGAGGAATTCTAAATCAGGTGAACAGAAGGATTTGAGTTCCTGTATGTTTCTTTCATCACACCATGTCACGTTAGTCATAAGGCATACGCCCCCGCCCCTCTTCTTACCAGAAAGTTGTTTGTTTCTGTCTGCGCGATGTGTGGAGAAACCCGTTGGCTGCACCGCTTCGGATAGAGTCTCTCCAGTGAGCCACGTTTCCGTGAAGCAAAGAACGTTACAATCTCTGATGTCCCTCTGGAATGCTACCCTTGCTCGGATTTCATCAACCTTGTTGTCAAGAGACTGGACATTGGCAAGAAGAATGCTAGGGAGTGGTGCACGGTGTGCCCGTCTCCGGAGTTTTTTTTGGGGTCGCTGCATGGAATCCACTTGTCCTGTTTGTAAGGCAGAACACAGGATCCGCGTCGCGAAAAACATATTCTTGGTAGTACTGATGGTGAGTTGATGCTGATCTTATATTCAGTAGTTCTTCTCGACTGTATGTAATGAAACCTAAGATGACCTGGGGTACTAATGTAAGAAATAACACGTAAAAAAACTAAAAACTGCATAGTTTCCTAGGAACGCGAAGCGAGGCGGCCATCTCTGTCGGCGCCGGAAGTAGTAAGCGTAGAGACTCCCTTTGAAAGCATAGCTATGGACCTCGTAGGACCCCTCCCAAAATCCGCCAGAGGACACGAGTACATCCTAGTGGTTATAGATTACGCTACCAAGTTCCCGGAGGCCATACCCCTGCGTAACATGTTGTCAAAGGGAATTTCCAAGGAGTTATTCATGATGTTCTCTCGTGTGGGCCTCCCCAAGACGATCTTAACCGATCAGGGAACCCCGTTCATGTCCCGGTTGATGAAGGACTTGTGTCGGTTATATCAGGTTCAACAGATATGTACAAGCATATTCCACCCTCAAACAGACGGGTTGTGTGAACGCTTGAACAAAACGATTAAAAGCATGTTGAGAAGAGTGGTGTCCCGAGACGGGAAAAACTGGGACATGCTTCTCCTACACTTAATGTTTGCCCTGCGAGAAGTACCCCAGGCATCCACTGGATTCTCTCCATTTGAATTGCTCTATGGCAGACCGTGTCAAGGTATCCTCGACTTAGCCAAGGAGACCTGGGAGACCCAACCATGCCCCTTTCGATCCACAATAGAACATATTATCCTGATGAGAGACCGCCTGTCAGCAGTGTGGCCCATAGTCAAGGAGCATATGGAGAAGGCACAAAGGACCCAAGGCCGGGCCTATGATAAGTCCGCGACCCCCCGTGAGTTCACCGTGGGAGAGAAAGTGATGGTGCTCGTGCCCACGGCTGAACATCGCTTGCTGGCGCAGTGGAGGGGGCCCTACAAGGTAATGAAAAGGGGTTCACCGGTCAATTACCTCATCAAGCAACCTGACAGGAGGAAGAAGGTCCAACTCTATCACATAAACCTTTTGAAGACGTACCATGGACGAGAGGAGGTGGTGGCTTTGATGACCCTGGAGGGCAAAGGAAAAGAGGAGGCTCTACCGCAGGTGCGCCGTGGCCAAACTCTCCTGCCGGAGCAGTCAAGACAGCTAGAAAAGCTAATTATTAACTTCGGTCAAATATTCTCTCCATTCCCAGGACAAACAGATGTCCTGTTCCACCATATCCACACTGAACCCGGCAAGAAGGTGCATATCCACCCTTACAGGATTGCTGAGGCTCGCCGAGTCATCGGTAAGAACGAGGTAAGGGAGATGTTGAGGATGGGTGTGATCGAGCCATCGACAAGTGAGTGGTCCAGTCCCATAGTCCTGGTCCCCAAATCCGACGGTAGTATGAGACTCTGCAACGACTTTAGGGGCATGAATGCCATCTCTACATTTGATGCATATCCCATGCCCCGCGTGGATGAACTCTTGGAGAGCTTAGGAAAGGCCAAGTTCATCACCACCCTGGATTTGACGAAGGGATATTGGCAAGTGCCGGTGGCTCCAGAGGATCACCCAAAGACTGCCTTCGCCACACCAGAGGGGCTGTTCCAGTATGTGAGGATGCCCTTCGGACTGCATGGTGCCGCTGCAACTTTCCAACGCCTCATGGATGCCATTCTACGGCCCCATCAAGAGTATGCAGCGGCGTACATAGACGATGTGGTCATCCACAGCGAAGACTGGGATAGTCACTTCCTGCAATTAAGGGCGGTGCTCGTGAGGTTGGAAGCCACGGAGTTGACAGCCAATCCAAATAAATGCTGCCTGGGCCTGTCCGAAGCGGAATACCTGGGGTACATCGTGGGGAATGGGAAAATACGCCCACAGGCAGAGAAGACCAGGGCAATTCGGGACTGGCCTCGGATACAGGGCTTGGGGCCGTACTAGCACAGGGTAAAGGCGAAGCAGAGAAGCCGATTCTCTTCATAAGTAAGAAGCTCAGCGGCCGGGAACAGAGATATGCTACCGTAGAGAAAGAGGCCTTAGCCATTAAGTGGGCCCTCAATTATCTCCGGTACTACCTACTGGGTCGGAGGTTTGCATTAGTTACTGACCATGCACCTCTTACGTGGATGGCTGGTAAGAGAAACAATAACAACAGAATAGCCCGATGGTTTTTGTCTTTACAACCGTTCTCTTTCCATGTCATCCACAGGGCCGGATCGAGGAACGGGAATGCAGACGCGCTGTCCCGACGCAACCAAGCTGGTGCGTCTGGCGCCCGACCCTCCGGTTCGGTCCTGAGGGGGAAGGTATGTGGAAGGACCACCAGAGGGCAGGCTGGGCTCACGGATAGTAGCTCAACAAGGCATGGGAGACAAGGTAACCAGAGGCAATTAAGCACAGCTGACGGTACTAATGACATATTCTCCTTCCCCTATAAGAGAGAGTATGGAACCAGCAGAGAGGGGGGGGAATCTCTGGAAGATGGCCACCGAGACAGAGGAGCTATCCATGAAAAACCACTAAGACGGTAACAATCCTGTGACTTTTGTTGTAGTTTAAAGATAATCGTATTGTGTTCCTGTTTCATCTGGAGAATAAGATGTATGTTTTTCCTTGGGAGAGTTTCATTGATTATGTTGGAGTGTTTGTGTTGACCAAATGCCCTCAATAGAGAACTGTGTTCAATCAAGAAAACCTACTCCTGACTCGTTTATTCCACCTTTCCGCTTTAAAGTGACGCCCAATTACTTGGTCCGCTCACAATTAGAAGACCCTGAGACATTAGAGGTGCCAGAATTATAGTGGTGGCCAGCATCGGAATTGGAGTTTGCAGCCTTCCATCACTGAATTCAGTGCCCATGGGGATTCCACTTGCCTCTCTCACTTTGGCCTTTGGACCTGTGAGAAGCTGCCAATGCCAGCGGCAAGCACCTCAGGGTGACAGCAGAGTACCACCCTTCTTAGATGCAGTCCGCTGCCTGTGGGCAGGGACTCCTCGCATTTCTCAAGGCGAAAAGCCATACTGGACATGGTAGTTTCTCACTGTGGGAAGAAGAGATGGATAGTGTATACCCTGCAGTATAACAAAATAATATGGCAACCCCATCTATACACTGTGTAAGACCAGCAGTGTAATCTAGCTGTTATGGGAGTTTCTAAGGGAAGCTAGGATAGTTACTGTCTGTACTGTAAACTAATGTAACAAAAATATAGTAAACCCAGCTATATATTGAAACCCTCAGTGTAATAGATCTGAGATGTTAATTTCCAGTGGAAACTAGGATAGTTACTGTCTTAACTGTAAGTACAACAGAAAACTAGTAACACCTGCAATGTAATAGCTGAAAAGTGAGTTTCCGAGGGAAACTAGGATAGTCACTAGAAACTAGCATAGTTACTGTATGTAGTCTACTGTAGTAGTGTAACAAGTAGTGCAACAGAATAACTACAGTAAACCCAGCTACACACTGTGTGAAAAAACAGTATTGTAATAGAGCTGTCAGTTTCCAATTAAGGGATAGTTACTGTCTGTACTGTGAAGTAGTGCAACAGAACTATAGTAAATCAATCAAATTTATTTTATATAGCCCTTCGTACATCAGCTGATATCTCAAAGTGCTGTACAGAAACCCAGCCTAAAACCCCAAACAGCAAGCAATGCAGGTGAAGAAGCACGGTGGCTAGGAAAAACTCCCTAGAAAGGCCAAAACCTAGGAAGAAACCTAGAGAGGAACCAGGCTATGTGGGGTGGCCAGTCCTCTTCTGGCTGTGCCGGGTGGAGATTATAACAAAACATGGTCAAGATGTTCAAATGTTCATAAATGACCAGCATGGTCGAATAATAATAAGGCAGAATAGTTGAAACTGGAGCAGCAGCACAGTCAGGTGGACTGGGGACAGCAAAGAGTCATCATGTCAGGTATTCCTGGGGCATGGTCCTAGGGCTCAGGTCCTCCGAGAGAGAGAAAGAAAGAGAGAATTAGAGAGAGCATATGTGGGATGGCCAGTCCTCTTCTGGCTGTGCCGGGTGGAGATTATAACAGAACATGGCCAAGATGTTCAAATGTTCATAAATGATCAGCATGGTTGAATAATAATAAGGCAGAACAGTTGAAACTGGAGCAGCAGCACAGCCAGGTGGACTGGGGACAGCAAGGAGTCATCATGTCAGGTAGTCCTGGGGCATGGTCCTAGGGCTCAGGTCCTCCGAGAGAGAGAAAGAGAGAAGGAGAGAATTAGAGAACGCACACTTAGATTCACACAGGACACCGAATAGGACAGGAGAAGTACTCCAGATATAACAAACTGACCCTAGCCCCCCGACACATAAACTACTGCAGCATAAATAAATACTGGAGGCTGAGACAGGAGGGGTCAGGAGACACTGTGGCCCACTCCGAGGACACCCCCGGACAGGGCCAAACAGGAAGGATATAACCCCACCCACTTTGCCAAAGCACAGCCCCCACACCACTAGAGGGATATCTTCAACCACCAACATACCATCCTGAGACAAGGCTGAGTATAGCCCACAAAGACCTCCGCCACGGCACAACTTAAGGGGGGGGGGGGGGGGCGCCAACCCAGACAGGATGACCACATCAGTGACTCAACCCACTCAGGTGACGCACCCCCCCCAGGGACGGCATGAGAGAGCCCCAGTAAAGCCAGTGACTCAGCCCCTGTAATAGGGTTAGAGGCAGAGAATCCCAGTGGAAAGAGGGGAACCGGCCAGGCAGAGACAGCAAGGGTGGTTCGTTGCTCCAGAGCCTTTCCGTTCACCCTCCCACTCCTGGGCCAGACTACACTCAATCATATGACCCACTGAAGAGATGAGTCTTCAGTAGAGACTTAAAGGTTGAGACCGAGTTTGCGTCTCTGACATGGGTAGGCAGACCGTTCCATAAAAATGGAGCTCTATAGGAGAAAGCCCTGCCTCCAGCTGTTTGCTTAAAAATTCTAGGGACAATTAGGAGGCCTGCGTCTTGTGACCGTAGCGTACGTGTAGGTATGTACGGCAGGACCAAATCACAGAGATAGATAGGAGCAAGCCCATGTAATGCTTTGTAGGTTAGCAGTAAAACCTTGAAATCAGCCCTTGCTTTGACAGGAAGCCAGTGTAGAGAGGCTAGCACTGGAGTAATATGATCAAATTTTTTGGTTCTAGTCAGGATTCTAGCAGCCGTATTTAGCACTAACTGAAGTTTATTTAGTGCTTTATCCGGGTAGCCGGAGAGTAGAGCATTGCAGTAGTCTAACCTGGAAGTGACAAAAGCATGGATTAATTTTTCTGCATCATTTTTGGACAGAATGTTCCTGATTTTTGCAATGTTACGTAGATGGAAAAAAGCTGTCCTTGAAATGGTCTTGATATGTTCTTCAAAAGAGAGATCAGGGTCCAGAGTAACGCCGAGGTCCTTCACAGTTTTATTTGAGACGACTGTACAACCATTAAGATTAATTGTCAGATTCAACAGAAGATCTCTTTGTTTCTTGGGACCTAGAACACAGCTACACACTGAAACCCTCAGTGTAATAGAGCTGTGATGTGAGTTTCCAATGGAAACTATGATAGTTACTGTCTGTACTGTAAAATAGTGTAACAAAAACTATCGCAACTGTGTGAAAAAAACACCAGTGTAATCTCACTATGGTTGGGCTAACATAAACTCAGCCAAATACTGGAAAATTAAGGCAACGGTGTAATATTACTGTCTATAATATACACTGTGCACCACTGTACGATAGTATAGAATGGGACCTACAGTATCAGCCTTTGTCTCATAGACTATCTGAAGGAGAGGAGACGTGAATGGGTGTACCTTTTCTTTGTGGAAAAATAATCAAGCCAACAGTGTAAACTGCCTACACTATTTTCTACATTGTAGAATAATAGTGAAGACATCAAAACTATGAAATAACATATATGGAATCATGTAGTAACCAAAAAAAGTGTTAAACAAATCAAAATATATTTAATATTTGTGATTCTTCAAAGTAGCCACCCTTTGCCTTGATGACAGCTTTGCACACTCTTGGTATTCTCTCAACCAGGTTCATGAGGTCGTCATCTGGAATGCCTAGTTAAAAGTTCATTTGTGAAATGCATTTCCTTCTAAATGCGTTTGAGCCAATCAGTTGTGTTGTGACAAGGTAGAGGCGGTATACAGAAGATAGCTCTATTTGGTAAAAGACCAAGTCCATATTATGGCAAGAACAGCTCAAATAAGCAAAGATAAATGACAGCCCATCATTACTTTAAGACATGAAGGTCAGTCAATCCGGAAAATGTCAAGAACTTTGAACGTTTCTTCAAGTGCAGTCATAAAAACCATCAAGTGCTATGATGAAACTGGCTGTCATGAGGACCGCCACAGGAAAGGAAGTCCCAGAGTTACCTCTGCTGCAGAGGATACGTTTATTAGAGCTACCAGCCTTAGAAATTGCAGTCCAAATAAGTAATAGACTCATTTCAACATCCACTGTTCAGAGGAGACTGTGTGAATCAGGCCTTCATGGTCAAATTGCTTCAAAGAAACCACTACTAAAGGACACCAATAAGAAGAAGAGACTTGCTTGGGCCAAGAAACACGGGCAATTGACATTAGACCGGTGGAAATCTGTCCTTTGGTCTGATGAGTCCAAATTTGAGATTTTTGGTTTCAACCACCGTGTCTTTGTGAGATGCAGAGTAGGTGAACAGATGATCTCTGCGTGTATGGTTGCCACCGTCAAGCATTGAGGAGGAGGTGGGATGGTGTGAGGGTGCTTTGCTGGTGACACTGTCAGTGATTTATTTAGAATTCAAGGCACACTTAACCAGCATGACTACCACATCATTCTGCAGCGATACGTCATCCCATCTGGTTTGCACTTAGTGGGACTATCATTTGTTTTTCAACAGGACAATGACCCAACACACCTCCAGGCTGTGTAAGGGCTATTTGACCAAGAAGGAGAGTGATGGAGAGATAACCTGGCCTCCACAATCACACGACCTCAACCCATTTTAGATGGTTTGGGATGAGTTGGACCACAGAGTGAAGGAAAATCAGCCAACAAGTGCTCAGCATACGTGGGAACTATTTCAAAATTGTTAGAAAAACATTCCAGGTAAAGCTGGTTGAGAGAATGCCTAGAGTGTGCAAAACTGTCATCAAGGCAAAGGGTGGCTACTGTGAAGAATCTAAAATCTAAAATATATTTAGATTTGTTGAACATTTTTTTGGTTAATACATGATTCCATATGTGTTATTTCATAGTGTTGATGTCTTCACTGTTATTCTACAATGTAGAAAGTTGTAAAAATAAAGAAAAACCCTTGAATGAGTACGTGTGTCCAAACATTTGACTGGTACTGTATCTCTGTACTTGTTTGTGAAGAACACATAGCCTATCATTAATATGCATATAATTGTCAAGAGATAATCAGATTAATCTGATGATGAGCGTCAAAGGATAGTTCCAGTGTGTTCCTTGTTCCATGTGTTATGTGTGACTCAAAGAATAGTTCCAGTGTGTTCCTTGTTCCATGTGTTATGTGTAACTCAAAGGACAGTTCCAGTGTGTTCCTTGTTCCATGTGTTATGTGTAACTCAAAGGATAGTTCCAGTGTGTTCCTTGTTCCATGTGTTATGTGTAACTCAAAGGGACATTTGTTCACTGTTTGATCCGATAATAACCATTAAACCATTAACTCATTAGTGGATTCATTTGTATGCATGTTGGATGTTTGAATTATTATACCTGCAAACTGCAAATGTATTATTTTATTTTATTTGCATTTGCATTTATCCCACCTCAATCATAATGGCACTGCCTCTGTCCCTCAGTCAAGGTTAGGGATAGTGCAGGTTTAAAATCAGTTCATATCAATAAAGTGAGGAGGTAAACAGTGCACTTCTAGCATACAGAGTGGAGAAGAGAGAGAGATGAGGTGATTTGCCACCATGGCTCACAAGCAGCTCAGGTGTGTGAGGGACAGAGTGACAAGGGAAGGAAGAGAATAAGATATCACCATCTTTCTATGAAATAAAGGACAGAATTATATTTATTTGTTATTTTACCAGGTAAGTTGACTGAGAACACATTCACATTTGCAGCAAGGACCTGGGGAATAGTTACAGGAGGGGGATTCCTGAGACAATTGTAAACTGGGGATTATTAGGTGACAGTTTGAGGGCCAGATTGGGAATTTAGCCAGGACACCGGGGTTAACACCCCATCTCTTACGATAAGTGCCATGGGATCTTTAATGACCTCAGAGTCAGGAAACCCGTTTAACATCCCATCCGAAAGACGGCACCCTACACAGGGCAGTGTCCCCAATCACTGACCTGGGGAATTTGAATATTTTTTAGACCAGAGGAAAGAGTGCCTCCTACTAGCCCTCCAACACCGCTTCCAGCAGCATCTGGTCTCCCATCCAGGAACTGACCAGGACCAACCCTGCTTAGCTTCAGAAGCAAACCAGCTGTGATATGCAGGGTGGTATGCTGCTGGTAATAAGAGTATGTTGGGGAAAGGATTTGGTTGAGACAGAAGTGGAGGCATTGTACTAAAAGAAAAGCCTAGTGAATGGTTCAATATTCCCCTGTAAATACTGCATATTTCCCTGTGTCTCTAAGTCACGTGTCTCTGTGCTTCATCTTTCCTCCACAGGGCACTGGGTTCAGGGAGATTAAATATGGGCCCTGCTTTCACATTGGGATTCCCCAGCATGTTCGCGCCACACTGCTTTGGTGATGACACATTGCTAAACTAAACAGATTGGATTGAAAAAGTGCTGTGACTGGGAAAGTCAAGTCAAGTCTTCCAATACCACTGAAGCAAGCACAATCTGATTCAGCTCGCCTGCTTTAACTTGGTGCTGGGCTGGCAGACCCCTCCCCACTCCCCTACTCTCTTCCTACTAATACCATATAGTTAAAGCTGTGTATATACAAACATATCCAGTAGATATGCAATATGAAGTGAAAACTGGTGGATGAAATTAGAACAATACTATAACTGATTGGTTTCATAAACTGTGATCTGTTATAACAAGTGAATTAGGGTCATATATGACATACCCTTAGGAATAAAAAGGGAAAAAACAGAATGAAATAATTGTGCTGCATTTAACTGTGTCTTAATCTAAATAAAGCTTTACCTCTTGTCTCAGACCATTCTTTGTGACGTAATGCCCAGACAGAGGCAGAGATGGTCCTGCATACAGAGCCACAGCATACTGCAGCTAGAGAGAGAGAGACAGAGAGAGAGAGAGAGACAGACAGAGAGACAGAGAGAGACAGAGACAGAGAGAGAGAGAGAGAGAGATAGAGAGAGAGAGAGAGACAGAGAGAGAGAGAGAGAGAGAGAGAAAGAGACAGAGAGAGAGAGAGACAGAGAGAAAGAGAGAGAGAGACAGAGAGAGAGAGAGAGAGAGAGAGAGAGAGAGACAAAGAGAGAGACAGAGAGAGAGAGAGAAAGAGAGAGAGAGAGACAGAGACAGAGAGAGAGAGAGAGAGAGAGAGAGAGAGACAGACAGACAGACAGACAGACAGACAGACAGACAGACAGACAGACAGACAGACAGACAGACAGACAGACAGACAGACAGAGAGAGAGAGAGAGAGAGACAGACAGAGAGAGAGAGAAAGAGACAGAGAAAGAGAGAAAGAGAGAGAGACAGAGAGTGAGAGACAGAGAGAGACAGAGAGAGACAGAGAGAGAGAGAGAGAGAGAGAGAGGCAGAGAGAGAGAGAGTGAGAGAAAGCGAGAGAGAGCGTGCCCATTCACATACCTTCATATGCACAAATGTACACACACCCTCACCAATGTG